>NC_091220.1:22860541-22908041 GCF_040958095.1 Procambarus clarkii
GTGGGGGTGTGTGGTAGTGTGATGGGGTGTGTGGTAGTGTGGTGGTGTGTTGTATGGGGGTGGTGTGTTGTAGTGGTGGTGGTGTGGTAGTGTGTGTGGGGTGTGTGGTAGTTTGTGGGGTTGTTGGTAGTGTGGGGAGGGTGTGTGTAGTGTGGTGGTGGTGTGTGGTAGTTTGGTGGGTTATGTGGGGTGTGTGGTAGTGTGGTGGGTGGTAGTAGTTATGGGGTTGTGTGGTAGTGTGGTGGGGTGTTGGTAGTGTGGTGGGGTGTGTAGTAGTGTGGTGTGAGTGTTGTGGGTGTGTGTAGTGTGATGGGTGTGTGTGGTAGTGTGGTGGGCTGTGTGGTAGTGTAGTGGTGGGGTGTGTGGTAGTTTGGTGGGGTGTGTGGTACTGTGGTGTGGTGCTTGGTAGTGTGGTATGATGTGTGGTAGTGTGGTGGGGTGAGTGGTATTGTTGTCGGATTGTGTGGTTGTGTGGTGGGGGTGTGTGGTAGTGTGGTGGGTATGTGGAAGTGTGGTGGGTTGCGTGGTAGTGTGATGGGGGGTGTGGTAGTGTGGGTGGGGGTTTGTGGTAGTGTGGTGGTGGTTTGTGGTAGTTTGGTGGGTTCTTAGTATTGTTGCGAGGTGTCTGGTAATGTGGTGGCGTGTGTAGTAGTGGGGTGTGTGATAGTGTGGTGGGGATGTTAGATAGTGGGGTGGGTTGTGTGGTAGTGTGATGGGGTGTGTGTGGTAGTGTGTTGGGGTGTGTGGTAGTGTGGTGGGTGTGTGATATTGATGTGGAGTGAGTAGTATTGTGGTGAGGTGTGTGGTAGTGAGGTGTTATGGTAGTGAGGTGGGATGTATGGGGGGTGTGTGGTAGTTTGGTGGAGTGTGCGGTACTGTGGTGTGGTGTTTGGTAGTGTGATATGATGTGTGGTAGTGTGGTGTGGTTGTGTATTGTGGTCGGTTTGTGTGGTTGTGTGGTGGGGTGTGTGGTAGTGTGGTGGGGTTGTGTGGTAGTGTGGTGAGGTTGTGTGGTAGTGTTGTGGGGTGTGTGGTAGTTTGGTCGGGAAGTGTGATAGTGTGGTGGGGTTGTTTGGTAATGTGGTTTGGTGTGTGGTAGTGTTATGGGGGTGTGTGGTAGTGAGGTGGGGTGTGAGGTAGTGAGATGGGGTGTGTAGTAGTGTGGTGGGGTGTGTGGTAGTGAGATGGGGTGTGTAGTAGTGGTGGGGTGTGAAGTGTTTTGATGGGGGGGTGTGGTAGTGTTATGGGGGGTGTGTGGTAGTGTGATGGGGTGTGTGGTAGTGTTGGGGGTGTGTGTTAGTGTAGTGGGGGTGTGTTGTAGTGTGGAGGTGTGTGGTAGTGTGGTGAGTTTGTGTGGTAGTGTAATGGGGTTGTGATGTAGAGTGGTGGGGATGTGTGGTAGTGTTGACAGTTGTGTGGTAGAATTGTGTGGTTGTGTTGCAGAGTGGTGTGGGGTGTGTGGTAGTGTGTTGGGGTGTGTGGTAGTATGGTGGGGTTGTGTGGTAGAGCGGTGGGGTTGTGTGGGAGAGTGGTGGGGTGTGTGGTGGTGTTGTGGGGATGTGTAGTATTGTGGTGGAGTGTGTGGTAGTGTGTGGAGTGTGTGGTTGTGTGGTGGGGTTGTGTAGTATTGTGGTGGGGTGTGTGGTAGTGTGGTGGGGTTGTGTAGTAATGTGGTGGAGTGTGTGGTAGTGTGGTGGGGTTGTGTAGTATTGTGGTGGAGTGTGTGGTAGTGTTGTGGAGTGTGTAATAGTGTAGTGGAGTGTGTTGTAGTGTTGTGTGGTTTTGAGTGGTAGTTTGGTGGGGTTGTGTGGTAATGAGGTGGGGTGTGTGGTAGTGTGGTCGGGAAGTGTGGTGGTATGGTAGGTTTGTGTGGTAGTGTGGTGGGGTGTGGTGTATTGTGGTGGAGTGTGTGGTAGTGTGGTGGGGTGTGGTAGTGTGGTGGAGTGTGATGTAGTTTGGTGGGGTTTGTAGTAGTGTGGTGGAGTGTGTAGTATTTTGATGGGGGTTTGTAGAAGTGTGGTGGGGTGTGTAGTAGTGTGGAGGGGGGGTGTGTGGTAGTGTGGTTGGGTTGTGTGACATTGTGTTGGAGACGTGTGGTAGTGTGGTGGAGTGTGTAGTAATGTGGGGAAGTGTGTGGTAGTGTGGGTGAGTAGTGTATTAGTGGGGTGGGTTTGTGTGGTATTGTGGTGGGGTTTGTGATGTAGATTGGTGTGGATGTGTGGTAGTGTTGACGGTTGTAGGGTTGAGTTGTGGGGTTGTGTTGTAGAGTGGTGGGGTGTGTGGTAGTGTGGTGGGGTGTGTGGTAGTGTGTTGGGATTTTGTGGTACTATTCTGGGGTTGTGTGGTAGGGGTGGTGGGGTTGTGTGGTAGAGTGGTGGTGGTGTGTGGCAGTGCGGTGGGTCTGTGTAGTATTGTGATGGGGTGTGTGGTAGTGTGGTGGAGTGTGTGGGAATGTGGTGTGGTTGTGTAGTATTCTGGTGGGATGTGTAGTAGTGTGGTGGTGTGTGTTGTAGTGTGGTGTAGTTTGGGTGGTAGTGTGATGGGGGTGTGTGGTAGTTTTGTGGGGTGTGTGGTAGTGTGGAGGAGTGTGTGATTGTGTGGTGGGGTGTGTGGTAGTGTTAGGGGGTTGTGTGGTAGTGTGGTGGGATGTGTGGTAGTATTATGGGGTTGTGTGGTAGTGTGGTGGGGTTATGTAGTATTGTGGAGGAGTGTGTGGAAGTGTGGTGAGGTGTGTGGTAGTATTATGGGGTTGTGTGGTAGTGTGGTGGAGCTGTGTGGTAGTTTGGTGGAGTGTGTGGTGGAGTTGTGTGGCAGTGTGGTGGAGACGTGTTATAGTGTGGTGGAGTGTGTGGTAGTGTGGTGGAGTGTGTACTCACCTATTTGTGCTTCCGGGGGTTGAGCTTTGGCTCTTTGGTCCCGCCTCTCAACTGTCAATCAACTGGTGTACAGATTCCTGAGCCTACTGGGCTCCATCATATCTACATTTTAAAGTGTGTATGGAGTCAGCCTCCACCACATCACTGCCTAGTGCATTCCATCCGTTAACTACTCTGACACTGAAAAAGTTCCTTCTAACGTCTCTGTGGCTCATGTGGGTACCCAGTTTCCACCTGTGTCCCCTTGTTCGCGTCCCACCAGTGTTGAATAGTTTATCCTTGTTTACCAGGTCGATTCCTCTGAGGATTTTGTAGGTTGTGATCATGACTCCCCTTACTCTTCTGTCTTCCAGCGTCGTAAGGTGCATTTCCCACAGCCTTTCCTCGTAACTCATGCCTCTTAGTTCTGGGACTAGTCTAGTGGCATACCTTTGGACTTTTTCCAGCTTCGTCTTTTGCTTGACAACGTACGGGCTCCATGCTGAGGCCGCATACTCCAGGATTGGTCTTACATATGTGGTGTACAAGATTCTGAATGATTCCTTACACAGGTTCCTGAACGCTGTTCTGATGTTAGCCAGCCTCGCATATGCCGCAGACGTTATTCTTTTTATGTGGGCTTCAGGAGACAGGTTTGGTGTGATATCAACTCCTAGATCTTTCTCTCTGTTCGTTTCATTAAGTACTTCATCTCCTCTTCTGTATCCTGTGTTTGGCCTTCTATTTCCACCACCTAGTTTCATTACTTTGCATTTACTCGGGTTGAACTTCAACAGCCATTTGTTGGACCATTCACTCAGTCTGTCTAGGTCATCTTGTAGCCTCCTACTATCGTCCTCAGTTTCAATCCTCCTCATAATTTTTGCATCATCGGCAAACATTGAGAGAAACGATTCTATACCCTCTGGAAGATCATTTACATATATCAGAAACAGTATAGGTCCAAGGACTGACCCCTGCGGTACTCCACTCGTAACGTCTCGCCAATCTGAGACCTCACCCCTCACAGTGACTCGTTGTCTCCTGTTACTTAGATACTCCTGTATCCAACGGAGTACCTTCCCTTTCACTCCAGCCTGCATCTCCAGTTTTTTCACTAGCCTCTTGTGTGGCACAGTGTCAAAGGCTTTCTGACAATCCAAAAATATGCAGTCTGCCCACCCTTCTCTTTCTTGCCTTATTTTTGTTGCCTGGTCGTAGAATTCAAGTAACCCTGTGAGGCAGGACCTGCCATCCCTGAATCCATGTTGATGCTGTGTTACAAAGTTCTTTCGCTCCAGGTGCTCCACTAGCTTTCTTCGCACAATCTTCTCCATCATCTTGCATGGTATGCAGGTTAGGGACACTGGTCTGTAATTCAGTGCCTCCTGTCTATCCCCTTTCTTGTATATCGGGACTACGTTAGCTGCTTTCCAAATTTCTGGCAGTTCCCCTGTTGCCAGTGATTTGTTATACACCATGAAGAGCGGGAGGCACAGTTCTTCTGCTCCTTCCTTTAGTATCCAAGGGGAGATTCCATCTGTGCCTATAGCCTTTGTCACATCCAATTCTAGTAAACACTTCCTTACTTTCCCGCTGGTAATCTCAAACTTTCCAGTGGTTCCTGGTTAGCTATTCCCTCTCTATCTCTGGGATTTCTCCTTGCTCTAAGGTGAAGACCTCTTGGAATTTCTTATTCAGTTCCTCACACACTTCCTTGTCGTTTGTAGTGAATCCTTCTGCCCCTATCCTAAATTTCATAACCTGTTCCTTTACTGTTGTTTTTCTCCTGATGTGGCTATGCAGCAATTTAGGCTCAGTCTTTGCCTTGCTTGCGATGTCATTTTTGTATTGTCTTTCTGCCTCTCTTCTCATCCTAACATATTCATTCCTGGCATTCTGGTATCTTTCTCTGCTCTCCAGTGTCCTGTTATTCCTATAGTTTCTCCATGCTCTTTTACTTTGCTGCTTAGCTAGCCTACATCTCTGATTAAACCATGGGTTTCTCATCTTCATTTCACTGTTTTCCTTTTGGACTGGGACAAACTTGTTTGCTGCGTCCTTGTATTTTTGCGTGATGTATTCCATCATATCTTGGGCCGTCTTTTCCCTGAGCTCTGTTTCCCATGCTATATCTGCTAGGCATTTTCTTATCTCCTCATAGTTTCCCTTTCGGTATGCTAACCTTTTGGTTTCGGTATCCCTCCTCGAGTTCAATACCCTTCTTCAATCAGGTACTCAAACACCAATACACTGTGGTCGCTCATTCCTACTGGGTCCTCAAAACTGATTTATCTTATGTCAGAGTCGTTCAGGGTGAAAACCAGGTCGAATCTCGCTGGTTCGTCATTTCCTCTCATCCTTGTGGGTTCACTGACATGCTGGGTTAAGAAGTTTCTAGTCGCCACCTCCAGTAGTTTGGCTCTCCGCGTATCCTCGCCTCCATGCGGTTCCTTGTTCTCCCAATCAATCCTGCCGTGATTGAAGTCCCCCATGATGAGCAGGTGGGATCTATTTCTACAGGCAGAAGAGGCTGCCCTCTCAATTATAGTGTTAACTGCCATGTTGTTACTTTCGTACTCTTGACTGGGTCTTCTGTCATTTGGTGGAGGATTATATATTACTGCTACTACTATCCTTGGTCCTCCCATTGTCATGGTGCCTGCTATGTAGTCTCTGAAACCCTCACAGCCCGGGATAGCCATCTCCTTAAAATTCCATTCCTTTCTCATGAGTAGGGCCACTCCTCCTCCTCCCCTACCTTCCCTCTCTTTCCTTATTATTGTGTACTCCTGGGGAAACACGGCATTCGTTATGATTCCAGATTGTGTGGTAGTGTGGTGGGGTTGTGTGGTAGTGTAGTGGGTTGTGTGGTAGAATTGTGGGGTTGTGTGGTAGAGTAGTGGGGGTTGTGTGGTAGTACTGTGGGGTTGTGAGGTTAAGTGGTGGGGTTGTGTAGTACAGTTGTGGGGGTGTGTGGTAGTGTGGAGGGGTTGTAGTATTGTGGTGGGATGTGTGGTAGTGTGGTGGGGGTGTGTGGTAGTGTGAAGGGGTTGTGTGGTAGTGTGTTGGGGGTGTGTGGTAGTGTGATGGGGGTGTGTGGTAGTGTGGTGGGTTGTGTTGTATTGTGGTGGGGTGTGTTGTAGTGTGGTGGTGTGTTGGTAGTGTGGTGGGGTTGTGTAGTATTGTGGTGGGATATGTTGTAGTGTGGTGATGTATGTGGTAGTGTGGTAGGGTTGTGTGGTAGTGTGGTGGGGTTGTGTAGTAATGTGGTGGGGGGGTGTGGTAGTGTGGTGGTGGTGTGTGGTAGTTTGGTGGGTTCTTTAGTATTGTTGCGAGGTGTGTGGTAGTGTTGTGGCGTGTGTAGTAGTGTAGTGGGGTGTGTGGTAGTGTGGAAGGGTTGTTTGGTACTGTCGTGGGGTGTGTAGTAGTGTGGTGGAGTGTGTGGTAGTGAGATGGGGTGTGTAGTAGTGTGGTGGGGTGTGAAGTGTTTTGATGGGGGGTGTGGTAGTGTGGTGGGGGGTGTGGTAGTGTGATGGGGTGTGTGATAGTGTTGTTTGGTGTGTGGTAGTGTAGTGGGGGTGTGTTGTAGTGTGGAGGTGTGTGGTAGTGTGGTGGGTTTGTGTGGTAGTGTAGTAGGGTTGTGATGTAGAGTGGTGGGGATGTGTGGTATTGTTGACAGTTGTGTGGTAGATTTGTGTGGTTGTGTTGCAGAGTGGTGTGGGGGTGTGTGGTAGTGTGTTGGGGTTGTGTGGTAGTATGGTGGGGTTGTGTGGTAGAGCAGTGTGGTTGTGTGGGAGAGTGGTGGGGGTGTGTGGTAGTGTGGTGGGGCTGTGTAGTATTGTGGTGGAGTGTGTGGTAGTGTGGTGGAGTGTGTGGTAGTGTGGTGGGGTTGTGTAGTATTGTGGTGGGGTGTATGGTAGTGTGGTGGGGTTGTGTAGTATTGTGGTGGAGTGTGTGGTAGTGTGGTGGGGTTGTGTAGTATTGTGGTGGAGTGTGTGGTAGTGTTGTGGAGTGTGTAATAGTGTGGTGGAGTGTGTTGTAGTGTGGTGTGGTTTTGAGTGGTAGTTTGGTGGGGTTGTGTGGTAATGAGGTGGGGTGTGTGCTAGTGTGGTCGGGAAGTGTGGTAGTATGGTAGGGTTTTGTGGTAGTGTTGGTGGGGTGTGGTGTATTGTGGTGGGGTGTGTTGTAGTGTCGTGGGGTGTGTGGTAGTTTGGTGAGTGTGTGGTAGTGTGGTGGGGTGTGTGGTAGTGTGGTGGAGTGTGTTGTAGTTTGGTGGGGTTTGTAGTAGTGTGGTGGAGTGTGTAGTATTTTGATGTGGGTTTGTAGTAGTGTGGTGGGGGTGTGTAGTAGTGTGGAGGGGGGTGTGTGGTAGTGTGGTTGGGTTGTGTGACATTGTGTTGGAGACGTGTGGTAGTGTGGTGGAGTGTGTAGTAATGGGGAAGTGTGTGGTAGTGTGGGTGAGTTGTGTGGTAGTGTGGTAGTGAGCTGGGTTTGTGTGGTAGTGTGGTGGGGTTGTGACGTAGATTGGTGTGGATGTATGGTAGTCTTGACGGTTGTAGGGTTGAGTTGTGGGGTTGTGTTGTAGAGTGGTGGGGTGTGTGGTAGTGTGGTGGGGTGTGTGGTAGTGTGTTGGGGTTGTGTGGTACTATTGTGGGGTTGTGTGGTAGGGTGGTGGGGCTGTGTAGTATTGTGGTGGGGTGTGTGGTAGTGTGGTGGAGTGTGTGGTAATGTGGTGTGGTTGTGTAGTATTCTGGTGGGATGTGTAGTAGTGTGGTGGTGTGTGTTGTAGTGTGGTGTAGTTTGGGTGGTAGTGTGATGGGGGTGTGTGGTAGTTTTGTGGGATGTGTGGTAATGTGGTGGGGGGGGTAGTGTGGCAGGGGTGTGTGTGTGGTAGTGTGGTTGGGTTGTGTGGTAGTGTGTGGGGTTTGTGGTATGTGGTGGGATGTGTGGTTTTTTGGTTAGGTGTGTGGTAGTGTAGTAGGGTTGTGTGATAGCGTGGAGTGTGTGATTGTGTGGTGGGGTGTGTGGTAGTGTTAGGGGGGTGTGTGGTAGTGTGTGGTGGAATGTGTGGTAGTATTATGGGGTTGTGTGGTAGTGTGGTGGGGTTGTGTAGTATTGTGGAGGAGTATCTGGAAGTGTGGTGAGGTGTGTTGTAGTATTATGGGGTCGTGTGGTAGTGTGGTGGAGCTGTGTGGTAGTGTGGTGGAGTGTGTGGTGGGGTTGTGTGGCAGTGTGGTGGGGACGTGTTATAGTGTGGTGGAGTGTGTGGTAGTGTGGTGGAGTGTGTGGTAGTGTGATGGGGAGTGTGTGGTAGTGTGGTGGGGTGTGTGGTAGTTAGGTGGGGGTGTGGTACTGTGGTGTGGTGTTTGGTAGTGTGGTATGATGTATGGTAGTGTGGTGGGGTGAGTGGTATTGTTGTCGGATTATGTGGTTGTGTGGTGGGGGTGTGTGGTAGTGAGGTGGGGTGTGTGGTAGTGAGGTGGGGTGTGTGGTAGTGTGGTGGGGTGTGTGGTTGTGTGATGGGGTTGTGTAGTATTGTGGTGGGATGTGTTGTAGTGTGGTGATGTGTGTGGTAGTGTGGTGGGGTATGTGGAAGTGTGGAGGGGTTGTGTGGTAGTTGTGGGGGTGTGTGGTAGTGTGGTGGGGTTGTTTGGTAGTGTGGTGATGTGAGAGGCAGTGTGGTGGCGTGTGTGGTGGGGTTGTGTGGCAGTGTGGTGGGGACGTGTTATAGTGTGGTGGAGTGTGTGGTAGTGTGGTTGAGTGTGTGGTAGTGTGGTGGGGTTGTGTGGTAGTGTAGTGGGTTGTGTGGTAGAGTTGTGGGGTTGTGTGGTAGAGTGGTGGGGGTTGTGTGGTTGTACTGTGGGGTTGTGAGGTTAAGTGGTGGGGTTTTGTGGTAGAGTTGTGGGGGGGTGTGGTAGTGTGGAGGGGTTGTAGTATTGTGGTGGGGTGTGTGGTAGTGTGGTGGGGGTGAGTGGTAGTGTTAAGGGGTTGTGTGGTAATGTGTTGGGGGTGTGTGGTAGTGTGATGGAGTGTGTGGTAGTGTGGTGGGTTGTGTTGTATTGTGGTGGGGTGTGTTGTAGTGTGGTGGTGTGTGTGGTATTGTGGTGGGGTTGTGTAGTATTGTGGTGGGATATGTTGTAGTGTGGTTGGGGTGTGTTGTAGTGTCGTGGGGTGTGTGGTAGTTTGGTGGAGTGTGTGGAAGTGTGGTGGGGTGTGTGGTAGTGTGGTGGAGTGTGTAGTATTTTTATTGGGGTTTGTTGTAGTGTGGTGGGGGTGTGTAGTAGTTTGGAGGGGGGTGTGTGGTAGTGTGGTTGGGTTGTGTGACATTGTGTTGGAGACGTGTGGTAGTGTGGTGGAGTGTGTAGTAATGTGGGGAAGTGTGTGGTAGTGTGGTAGTGGGGTGGGTTTGTGTGGTAGTGTGGTGGGGTTGTGATGTAGATTGGTGTGGATGTGTGGTAGTGTTGACGGTTGTAGGGTTGAGTGGGGTTGTGTTGTAGAGTGGTGGGGTGTGTGGTAGTGTGGTGGGGTGTGTGGTAGTGTGTTGGGGTTGTGTGGTACTATTGTGGGGTTGTGTGGAAGAGTGGTGGGGTTGTGTGGTAGAGTGGGAGTGGTGTGTGGTAGTGTGGTGGGGCTGTGTAGTATTGTGGTGGGGTGTGTGGTAGTGTGGTGGAGTGTGTGGTAATGTGGTGTGGTTGTGTCGTATTCTGGTGGGATGTGTAGTAGTGGTGGTGTGTGTTGTAGTGTGGTGTGGTTTTGGGTGGAAGAGTGATGGGGGGGGGTGTGGTAGTTTTGTGGGGGGTGTGGAAATGTGGCGGGGCGGGGTGGTAGTGTGGGAGGGTGTGTGTGGTAGTGTGGTTGGGTTGTGTGGTAGTGTGGTGGGGTTTGTGTTATGTTGTGGGATGTGTGGTTTTTTGGTGAGGTGTGTGGAAGTGTAGTAGGGTTGTGTGGTAGTGTGGAGGGGTGTGTGATTGTGTGGTGATTGTGTTAGGGGGGTGTGTGCTAGTGTGGTGGGATGTGTGGTAGTATTATGGGGGTGTGTGGTAGTGTGGTGGGGTTGTGTAGTATTGTGGAGGAGTGTGTGGACGTGTGGTGAGGTTTGTGGTAGTATTATGGGGTTGTGTGGTAGTGTGGTGGAGCTGTGTGGTAGTGTGGTGGAGCTGTGTGGTAGTGTGGTGGAGTGTGTGGTGGGGTTGTGTGGCAGTGTGGTGGAGTGTGTAGTAGTGTGGTGAAGTGTGTGGTAATGTGGTGTGGTTGTGTGGTAGTGTAGTGGGTTGTGTGGTAGAGTTGTGGGTTGTGCGGTAGAGTGGTGGGGGATGTGTAGTAGTACTGTGGGGTTGTGAGGTTAAGTGGTGGGGTTGTGTGGTACAGTTGTGGGGGTGAGTGGTAGTGTGGAGGGGTTGTCGTATTGTGGTGGGGTGTGTGGTAGTGTGCTGGGGGTGTGTGGTAGTGTGAAGGGGTTGTGTGGTAGTGTGTTGGGGGTGTGTGGTAGTGTGATGGGGGTGTGTGGTAGTGTGGTGGGTTGTGTTGTATTGTGGTGGGGTGTGTTGTAGTGTGGTGGTGTGTGGTAGTGTTGTGGGGTTGTGTAGTATTGTGGTGGGATATGTTGTAGTGTGGTGATGTGTGTGGTAGTGTGGTGGGGTTGTGTGGTAGTGTGGTGGGTTGTGTGGTAATGTGGTGGTGTGTGGTTTTGTGGTGGTGGTGTGTGGTAGTTTGGTGGGTTCTTTAGTATTGTTGCGAGGTGTGTGGCAGTGTGGTGGCGTGTGCAGTAGTGTAGTGGGGTGTGTAGTAGTGTGGTAGGGTTGTTTGGTAGTGTGGTGGGGTGTGTAGTAGTGTGGTGTGGTAGTGTGGTGGGTTGTGTGTTAGTGTGATGGGGTGTGTGTAGTAGTGTGGTGGGGTGTGTGGTAGTGTGGTGGGATGTGTGGTAGTTTGGTGGGGTGTGTGGTACTGTGGTGTGGTGTTTGGTAGTGTCGTATGATGTGTGGTAGTGTGGTGGGGTGAGTGGTATTGTTGTCGGATTATGTGGTTGTGTGGTGGGGGTGTGTGGTAGTGAGGTGGGGGTGCGTGGTAGTGTGGTGGGGTGTATGGTTGTGTGATGGGGTTGTGTAGTATTGTGGTGGGATGTGTGCTAGTGTGGTGATGTGCGTGGTAGTGTGGTGGGGTATGTGGAAGTGTGGAGGGGTTGTGTGGTAGTGTGGTGGGGGTGTGCGGTAGTGTGGTGGGGTTGTTTGGTAGTGTGGTGATGTGTGTGGTAGTGTGGAGGGGTATGTGGAAGTGTGGTTGGGTTGTGTGGTATTGTGGTGGGGGCGTGTGGTAGTGTGGTGGGGGTGTGTGGAAGTGTGGTGGTGGTGTGTGGTAGTTTGGTGGGTTCTTTAGTATTGTTGCGAGGTGTGTGGTAGTGTGGTGACGTGTGTGGTGGGGTTGTGTGGCAGTGTGGTGGGGACGTGTTATAGTGTGGTGGAGTGTGTGGTAGTTTGGTTGAGTGTGTGGTAGTGTGGTGGGGTTGTGTGGTAGTGTTGTGGGGTTGTGTGGTAAGTGGTGGGGGTTGTGTGGTTGTACTGTGGGGTTGTGAGGTTAAGTGGTGGGGTTGTGAGGTAGAGTTGTGGGGGTGTGTGGTAGTGTGGAGGGGTTGTAGTTTTGTGTTGGGGTGTGTGGTCGTGTGGTGGGGGTGTGTGGTAGTGTGAAGGGGTTGTGGGGGAGTGTGTTGGGGGTGTGTGGTAGTGTGATGGGAGTGTGTGGTAGTGTGGTGGGTAGTGTTGTATTGTGGTGGGGTGTGTTGTAGTGTGGTGTGTGTGGTAGTGTGGTGGGGTTGTGTAGTATTGTGGTGGGGTTGTGTAGTATTGTGGTGGGATATGTTGTAGTGTGGTGATGTGTGTGGTACTGTGGTTGGGGTGTGTGGTAATGTGGTGGGGGTGTGTGGTAGTGTGGTGGTGGTGTGTGGTAGTTTGGTGGGTTCTTTAGTATTGTTGCGAGGTGTGTGGTAGTGTGGTGGCGTGTGTAGTAGTGTAGTGGGGTGTGTGGTAGTGTGGCAGGGTGTGTAGTAGTGTGGTGTGGTAGTGTGGTGGGGTGTGTGGTCGTGTGGTGGGGTTGTGTAGTATTGTGGTGGAGTCTGTGGTAGTGTGGTGAGGTTGTGTAGTATTGTGGTGGAGTGTGTGGTAGTGTTGTGGAGTGTGTAATAGTGTGGTGGAGTGTGTTGTAGTGTGGTGTGGTTTTGAGTGGTAGTTTGGGGGGTTGTGTGGTAATGAGGTGGGTGTGTGTGGTAGTGTGGTCGGGAAGTGTGGTAGTATGGTGGGGTTGTGTTGTAGTGTGATGGGGTGTGGTGTAGTGTGGTGGGGTGTGTTGTAGTGTCGTGGGGTGTGTGGTAGTTTGGTGGAGTGTGAGGAAGTGTGGTGGGGTGTGTGGTAGTGTGGTGGAGTGTGTTGTAGTTTGGTGGGGTGTGTGGTAGTGTGGTGGAGTGTGTTGTAATTTGGTGGGGTTTGTTGTAGTGTGGTGGAGTGTGTAGTATTTTTATTGGGGGTTTGTTGTAGTGTGGTGGGGTGTGTAGTAGTTTGGAGGGGGGTGTGTGGTAGTGTGTTTGGGTTGTGTGACATTGTGTTGGAGACGTGTGGTAGTGTGGTGGAGTGTGTAGTAATGTGGGGAAGTGTGTGGTAGTGTGTTAGTGGGGTGGGTTTGTGTGGTAGTGTGGTGGGGTTGTGATGTAGATTGGTGTGGATGTGTGGTAGTGTTGACGGTTGTAGGGTTGAGTTGTGGGGTTGTGTTGTAGAGTGGTGGGGTGTGTGGTAGTGTGGTGGGGTGTGTGGTAGTGTGTTGGGGTTGTGTGGTACTATTGTGGGGTTGTGTGGAAGAGTGGTGGGGTTGTGTGGTCGAGTAGGGGTGGTGTGTGGTATTGTGGTGGGGCTGTGTAGTATTGTGGTGGGGTGTGTGGTAGTGTGGTGGAGTGTGTGGTAATGTGGTGTGGTTGTGTAGTATTCTTGTGGGATGTGTAGTGTGTGGTGTGTGTTGTAGTGTGTGTGGTTTTGGGTTTTGGGAGTGATGGGGGGGGGGGGTGTGGTAGTTTTGTGGGGTGTGTGGAAGTGTGGCGGGGCGGGGTGGTAGTGTGGGAGGGTGTGTGGTAGTGTGGTTGGGTTGTGTGGTAGTGTGGTGGGGTTTGTGGTATGTTGTGGGATGTGTGGTTTTTTGGTGAGGTGTGTGGAAGTGTAGTAGGGTTGTGTGGTAGTGTGGAGGGGTGTGTGATTGTGTGGTGATTGTGTTAGGGGGGGTGTGTGCTAGTGTGGTGGGGTTGTGTAGTATTGTGGAGGAGTGTGTGGAAGTGTAGTGAGGTTTGTGGTAGTATTATGGGGTTGTGTGGTAGTGTAGTGGAGCTGTGTGGTAGTGTGGTGGAGTGTGTGGTGGGGTTGTGTGGCAGTGTGGTGGGGACGTGTTATAGTGTGGTGGAGTGTGTGGTAGTGTGGTGAAGTGTGTGGTAATGTTGTGGGGTTGTGTGGTAGTGTAGTGGGTTGTGTGGTAGAGTTGTGGGGTTGTGCGGTAGAGTGGTGGGGGATGTGCGGTAGTACTGTGGGGTTGTGAGGTTAAGTGGTGGGGTTGTGTGGTACAGTTGTGGGGGTGAGTGGTAGTGTGGAGGGATTGTCGTATTGTGGTGGGGTGTGTGGTAGTGTGGTGGGGGTGTGTGGTAGTGTGAAGGGGTTGTGTGGTAGTGTGTTGGGGGTGTGTGGTAGTGTGATGGGGGTGTGTGGTAGTGTGGTGGGTTGTGTTGTATTGTGGTGGGGTGTGTTGTAGTGTGGTGGTGTGTGTGGTAGTGTTGTGGGGTTGTGTAGTATTGTGGTGGGATATGTTGTATTGTGGTGATGTGTGTGGTAGTGTGGTGGGGTTGTGTGGTAGTGTGGTGGGGTTGTGTGGTAATGTGGTGGTGTGTGGTTTTGTGGTGGTGGTGTGTGGTAGTTTGGTGGGTTCTTTAGTATTGTTGCGAGGTGTGTGGCAGTGTGGTGGCGTGTGCAGTAGTGTAGTGGGGTGTGTAGTAGTGTGGTAGGGTTGTTTGGTAGTGTTGTGGGGTGTGTAGTAGTGTGGTGTGGTAGTATGGTGGGTTGTGTGTTAGTGTGATGGGGTGTGTGTGGTAGTGTGGTGGGGTGTGTGGTAGTGTGGTGGGGTGTGTGATAGTGTTGTGGGGTGAGTAGTATTATGGTGAGGTGTGTGGTAGTGAGGTGGGGTGCATGGTGGTGTGTGTGGTAGTTTGGTGGGGTGTGTGGTACTGTGGTGTGGTGTTTGGTAGTGTGGTATGATGTGTGGTGGGGTGTGTGGTATTGATGGCGGATTGTGTGGTTGTGTGGTGGGGGTGTGTGGTTGTGTGTGGGGTTGTGTGGTAGTGTGGTGAGGTTGTGTGGTGGGGTGTGTGGTAGTGTGGTTGGGAAGTGTGATAGTGTGGTGGGGTTGTTTGGTAGTGTGTGGGGTGTGTGGTAGTGTTATGGGGGTGTGTGGTAGTGTGGTGGGGTGTGCGGTAGTGTGGTGGGGTGTGTGGTAGTGTGATGGGGTGTGTGGTAGTGTGGTGGGGTGTGTGGTAGTGTGGTGGAATTTGTGGTAGTGTGTGTGGTAGTGTAGTGGGGTTGTGTAGTAGTGTGGTGGGGTGTGCTGTAGTGTGGTAGTGTGATGGGGTGTGTGTAGTGTTGTTGGTTTGTTGAAGTGTAGTGGTGGTGTGTGGTTTTGTGGTGGGGTGTGTGGTAGTGAGGTGGGGTGTGTAGTAGTGCGGTGGGGAGTGTGGTAGTGAGATGGGGTGTGTAGTAGTGTGGTGGGGTGTGAAGCATTTTGATGGGGGTGTGTGGTAGTGTGGTGGGAATGTGTGGTAGTGTGATGGGGTGTGTGGTAGTGTTGTGGGGTGTGTGGTAGTGTAGTGGGGGGTGTGTTGTTGTGTGGAGGTGTGTGGTAGTGTGGTGGGTTTGTGTGGTAGTGTGGTTGTAATGTAGAGTGGTGGGGATGTGTGGTAGTGTTGACAGTTGTGTGGTAGAATTGTGTGGTTGTGTTGTAGAGTGGTGTGGGGTGTGTGGTAGTGTGTTGGGGTTGTGTGGTAGTATGGTGGGGTTGTGTGGTAGAGCGGTGGAGTTGTGTGGGAGAGTGGTGGGGGTGTGTGGTAGTGTGGTGGGGCTGTGTAGTATTGTGGTGGAGTGTGTGGTAGTGTGGTGGAGTGTGTGGTAGTGTGGTGGGGTTGTGTAGTATTGTGCTGGGGTGTGTGGTAGTGTGGTTGGGTTGTGTAGTATTGTGGTGGAGTGTGTGGTAGTGTGTAATAGTGTGGTGGAGTGTGTTGTAGTGTGGTGTGGTTTTGAGTGGTAGTGTGGTGGGGTTGTGTGGTAGTGAGGTGGGGTGTGTGGTAGTGTGGTCGGGAAGTATGGTAGTATGGTGGGGTTGTGTGGTAGTGTAGTGGGGTGTGGTGTAGTGGTGGGGTGTGTTGTAGTGTCGTGAGGTGTGTGGTAGTTTGGTGGAGTGTTTTTTTAGTGTGGTGGGGTGTGTGGTAGTGTGGTGGGGGTGTGTAGTAGTGTGGGGGGTGTGGTAGTGTGGTTGGGTTGTGTGACATTGTGGTGGAGACGTGTGGGAGTGTAGTGGAGTGTGTAGTAATGTGGGAAAGTGTGTGGTAGTGTGGTTGAGTAGTGTGGTAGTCTGGTAGTGGGGTGGGTTTGTGTGGTAGTGGGGTGGGTTTGTGTGGTTGTGTGGTGGGGTTGTGATGTAGATTGGTGGTGGGTGTGGTAGTGTGGTGGGGCCTTGTAGTATTGTGGTGGGGTGTGTACTCACCTAGTTGTACTCACCCAGTTGTGTTTGCGGGGGGTTGAGCTCTGGCTCTTTGGTCCCGCCTCTCAACCGTCAATCAAGAGGTGAACAGATTCCTGAGCCTATTGGGCTCTATCATATCTACACTTGAAACTGTGTATGGAGTCAGCCTCCACCACATCACTTTTTAATGCATTCCATTTGTCAACCACTCTGACACTAAAAAAGTTCTTTCTAATATCTCTGTGGCTCATTTGGGCGCTCAGTTTTCCACCTGTTCCACCTGTGTGTGGTAGTGTGGTGGAGTGCGTGGTAATGTGTGTGGTTGTGTAGTATACTGGTGGGATGTGAAGTAGTGTGATGGGTGTTGTGTTGTAGTGAAGTGTGGTTTTGGGTGGTAGTGTGGTGGGGTTTTGTGGTAGTGTGGTGGGGGTGTGTGGTAGTGTGATGGGGGTGTGTGGTATTGTTGTGGGGTGTGTGGTAGTGTGGTGCGGTGTATGGTAGTGTGGTGGGGTGTGTGGTAATGTGGTGGGGGGGTGGTAGTGTGGGAGGGTGTGGTGTGGTAGTGTGGTTGGGTTGTGTGGTAGTGTGGTGGGGTTTGTGGTATGTGGTGGGATGTGTGGTTTTTTGGTGAGGTGTGTGGTAGTGTTGAAGGGTTGTTGGGTAGTGTGGAGGGGTGTGTGATTGTGTGGTGGGGTGTGTGGTAGTGTTAGGGGTGTGTGGTAGTGTGGTGGGATGTTTGACAGTATTATGGGGTTTGTGATGGTAGTGTGGTGGGGTTGTGTAGTATTGTGGAGGAGTGTGTGGAAGTGTGGTGAGGTGAGTGGTTGTGCGGTGGGGTGTGTGGTAGTATTATTGGGTTGGGTGGTAGTGTGGTGGAGCTGTGTGGTAGTTTTGTGGAGTGTGTGGTGGGGTTGTGTTGCGTGTGGTGGGGACGTGTTATAGTGTGGTGGAGTGTGTGGTAGTGTGGTGGAGTGTGTGGTAGTGTGGTGGGGTTGTGTGGTAGTGTAGTGGGTTGTGTGGTATCGTGGTGGGTTGTGTGGTAGTGTGGTGGGGTTGTGTGGTAGAGTGGTGGGCTGTGTGGTAGCAGTGTGGGTTTGTGTGGTAGGGTGGTGGATGTTGTGTAGTAGTACTTTGAGATGTGTTGTAGAGTGGTGGGGTTGTTTGGTAGGTAGTGTGGGGGATATGTGGTAGTCTGGTTGGGGTTGTGTAGTATTGTGGTGGGCTGTGTGTAGTGTGCTGGGGGGGTGTGGTAGTGTGATGGGGGTTGTCTGGTAGTGTGGTGGGGGTGTGTGGTAGTTTGATGGGGTATGGTAGTGTGGTGGGGTTGTATAGTATTTTGGTGGGTGTGTGGTAGTGTGGTGGCGTGTGTAGTATTGTAGTGGGGTGTGTGGTAGTGTGGTGGGGTGTGTAGTATTGTGGTGGGATATGTGGTAGTGAGGTGGTGTGTGCCGTAGTGTTGTGGGGGTGTGTGGTAGTGTGGTGGGGTGTGGTTGTGTGGTTGGGTGTGTTGTAGTGTGATGGGTTGTGTGGTAGTGTGGTGGGGGATGTGGTTGGGTGTGTATTGGGTTGTGTAGTATTGTGGTGGGTGTGTGGTAGTGTGGTTGGGTGTGTGGTAGTGTGTGTGGTAGTGTGGTGGGGTTGGGTAGTATTGTGGTGGGGTGTGTGGTAGTGTGGTGGGGTGTGTGTGGTAATGTTGTGGGGTGTGTGGTAGTGTTTTTTTCTACACAGACGTGGCTACACATTTACAATGCTAACCAGCATGTATACATTTTCTTCTGTCCTCCATGGACAGGGTTAGAGAAGTGTTAAACATATAGTTCAAGGGTTTATTGAACACTCAACCACAGAAGGTGATTCGGTGATTTTAAAATGCTAAGCTAACCTACATACGTAAATACATAGATACACAGATTTACATATGCCCTACATGAAGTGTTTGATGTGTCTTTTTACATAGTGTCATTAATGTACATTCACAAAGGTGAAATGTAATTCTGATCAGCTTCCATATATACTTTATATCCATACATATACATACACACACATATACATCCATATATACACACACATGCATTCACATACATTTGTCTCATTTACTCTGACAGGGTGAGGTAGCTGATAAAGAAACTAGTGTGCAATTAAGCACTTAATCACTGAAGGTGATTAAGGTGCTTTTACAAGCTCACGTTATATAGTTACATCATATATATACATTGTATGATTGATATATTACATGGTCAATCTTGGATACAAGTCTAATATATCATCAAGTGTTCCAGTACTCGTATAGTAATTACAGAGTTCAGCATACCTTAGCCCAGGAGGGCGAAAGTCAGTCAATATGGGACATTCTACAATATAATGTTCAAGAGAGTGCATGTTTTCTCTTTCACAAAGTTGACACATTGTGTACTCAACATTTGGGTTTTGAGAAAGCTGCCAGATACGTCTATATCCCAGGCGTATTCTGGTCACTATAACATCGCACTGCTGGGTTCTTGTTCTATTAGTTCCATATGTGAATGTCTCCTCACGATATCTATCATAATATTTAATGCTACAACTTTCAGGCCTTTGTGAATTTGTTAGGTCTGTGAGATTTTCATTAGATATTTGTTTAAGTATTCTCTTTGTCACTGCTAATGAAACACCCATATCAATTTCTACCACTGGTTTTCTGCAGGCTGTCTTAGCAAGCATATCAACAGTGTCATGCCTTGAGATGCCAACATGTGATAGTATCCTTAGGAATTTAATCTCAAATCTGTTTTCTTTAGCAGCTAAAACATTCATTCGAATATCACTGACTATTTTCTGGGTGTCATTACTATGTGCGTTCAATGCCAGGAGTGCACTCTGCGAGTCACAGTATATAAATCCACTGCCTTTGTCTTCTAAAAATTCAGTGGCAAGGTATATGCCTGCAAGTTCGGTTTGAGTTGTACTTGCCCAGTCATTGACGCGCTTCATTGCTGTATGTACGAGAGAAGATTGTTCAAATATGTTACATGCACATCCGGTACATCGTCCACCTTCTTCTACAGAGCCGTCGGTATAGCACTGATAAACATCGTTACCCATACTCTGAGTACTTTCAGTGATGCTTTTCAGAGTTAACTGTTTTAATAATGTAGTGTGCACACTATTTTTTTGGGCGCATTTACAAAATCAACTGATAGATCCCAGTTATCCCATGGAGTAATTGGCAGATTAATCATTAGTTGAGTTGGGTACATATTTAATATTTTGATGGAGTTGGCTACCTTGTAGAACCAAAATACATAATCGGATTTCGTTCTTCTATAGATCTCAGGTGAGTGCAGCATATTAGAAAGTTTAGCTTGAAACTTCATGTGTTATCTAGATCTACTCAATGCCTTCACGCCGAAAACTGTGCTAATAGACAAAATTCTCTCACTTATGGTAGGTAATTTTAACTCTGCTCTCATATTAACTATTCTCGTGGATTTTGGAGCCCCAAGGATGAGACGCATAGCTTCATTTTGCAAGGTTTCAAGAGATTTCAGCTCTTTGTCAGTATACAGTGTGAGATGTAGAGCATTGTAGTCAATCACAGAGCGTATAAATGATACATAAAACATTCTAGCAAGTCTCACATTAATTCCATTATTGACACCAACAAGGACCCGCAAGGGCTTTAATCTCTCCCAAAGTCTCCTCTTGAGAGAAGAATGGTACCCTGGGTCGTTAATGGGGACACCAAGGTATCTGTAAAACTCACAGTTCTCAAGTGCTCGCCCATCTATATGATAATTGGCTGGTGGAATGCCACACGGAATGAGGGCACGAGTTTTCTGTATAGAGATAAGGAGGCCACATTCCTCAGCTCTAGTAGCAAAAGCGTCGAGCAGAACTTGCATTCTTGGCTCGGTGGCACCCTGTAAACATATATCATCAGCATAACAAATGACAGTGTCTTCATTATTAGTTGGAAGATCTTTAATAAGTTTATGCATCAGAACGTTGAACAACAAGGGACTGAGTACCCCTCCTTGTGGAGTTCCCAGTTCAAGGTGTTTGCTCTCTGTGCTTTTAACACCATTAAACAAAACATATGCTGTTCGATTAGACAAATAGCCCTTTATCCATTTCAGTAATTTTCCTTGTATTCCCAGCTCGGCAAGCTGTTCCAGTATGATTTCTCTGTTCGCTGTATCAAAAGCTGCTGCTAGGTCGATGAAGACTGTTTGAGGGGAAGCTTCAATATGTGCGAAGTACTCAGCAAAACAGTGTTGTGTACTGAGCCCAGGCATAAATCCAAACAGTTGAGGTGACAGGTGCCCCTGTATACGATACATGAGTCGGTTAAGAACAATACGTTCAAGCACTTTGCAAACACACGATGTTAGAGATATGGGTCTATAATTATCTGAGTGTGGTTTGGGGATGGGAACAATGAAACTCTTTGTCCAAGCATCAGGTAATACTCCTTCACATAAACTCATTCTGTACAATACTAATAGTGGATTACCTGGTACGTGTGAGACTAATCTCAGTAGACTGTAAGTAATACCATCCTCTCCAGGAGCAGTTGATTTTCCCATCTTTAGTGCACGATTTAATTCCCATTTAGTTACATCATTAAGGTCCGACACGTCGATAGCTGTACAGGCAAGATTGATGGTTCGTTGTCTGTTGGGGCGTGTGTCATCAAGTTTGTGCTGTATGTTAATTGGGAGTGAGTCGTAGCTCGATGTTAGTGCCCATCGATCAAGGAGGATGTTTGCTTGTTCTAGTGGGCTGTGGTGAAGCGGTTTGGTTGGGCTGCTTCTAGAGATTTTTCGTATCTTTTCCCAAACTTCAACAAGTGTTGTTTGCTCATTTATACTTTGTAGGAACTCTTCCCAATGTTTATTACGTATAACGTTGCTCATGTCTCTCACCTCTCTATTTGCAACTAGAAATGCATGCAAGTCACCTTGTGCTTTGGTTCGTTTGTATGTATCTCCAAGTAGCTTTACTCGTTCATGTTCTTTAACAAATACGGGGTCAAGGACCCACTTGGGTGGTGATAGGTGTTGCCCACTTCTGCTAGGCTGAGGGTGATTCGCCGCTCTGCTACCGGAGGGCGCTGACGTTCGGCCCGGGCTGTCAGTGTTGACCTGTAACTGCTGCGTGGTGGTCGTCTTGTTGACTGTGTGGTGCGGCCATTGGCCGGGGCCTGGCGGGTGTTATGGCGTCGGCTAGTGGTGGCCGTGTTCGCCGGGTCGACACCGCCCGGCTTGATTTCTCGGCCCCCGTTGACTGGCCCTTGGTGGAGGTTGCCCTTATGGACGTCATAAGTGTGGAGTACCAAGATCTCTACGGTGTTGAGAAACTTTCCCCTACCCGGGTGGCGGTGACGTTCTCCTCGGCGAAGGTGTATCAGCTGTTTGTGCGTCGCTGGGGTACACAGACGCATGTACTTCCAGGTTCTGCTGTGACGGTGGAGGTCTCTGATCCGTGGGGCCCCCTGACGTATGTAAGCGTTCATGGTGTGCCAGTGCAGTTTCCTGAAGATGAGCTGTCCGCCGCTTTCCGTCGGTATGGTGAAGTGGTGGGGCAGCGTCATGCCTGTCTGCTTATTGGGCGCCTGAAGGGGCTCCGTATGGGTGCCCGTACTTTGCGCATGCGGCTCTCTGGGGCTATTCCCTCTCGGGTGGCTGTGTGTGGGTTTTATGTGCGTGTGTTTTACCAGGGGCAGACTCGCTCCTGTTTCCGGTGTGGTGAGGTGAGCCATTTCGCTGCAGCTTGCCCTGCCCCTCGCCCGGAGGACCCATCGGTATTCCATGCGGATGATTTTCCACTTCTGCCGGAGGCTGGGGCGCCCCCAGTGGGCCCGGGCTCTGTGGGTGTGCCTCTGGAGGCGTCGTCCCCAGCTGTCCCTACCTCTCCGTCTGCTGCTGGGTCCTCTGCTCTGTCTGTTTACTCTGATGCTCTCGCGGCTCCTGCTTCGGGTGCGCCTATGCTGGTGGCGGCGGAGGTACATCGCGACCCGAGTGTCTCCTTGGAATCCGATGTGTGTGGTGTGGTGCCGGCGGGCGGCCTGTGTGCAGTGGCCGGTGTGCTTCCCGAGGCCAGGGGCGGTGTTGATACTGTGTCTCCTGACGGCCAGCCCTGCGGTGTTCCTGATGCTGGTGCCGTGGCGCAGCCGCCTGCTGTCGCTTGTGCTGTGCCTCCTGTGGTTGCATTGGGCTCTTCTGTTCCTCGACGGAAGCGCGCTCCGAGGGATCGGTCGCACAGCAGGGGCCCCCCTGGGAAGAGGATCGAGGCTTCGGGTGGTGTGGCTTTGGCTGGTGCTCCTCCCTCCGCTTCTCCAGTGGTTCCTCCTCCCCCTTCGGAAGCGGGATCTGGGGATGTGCGGGGCGTTGAGCGTGGTGTCGGGCTCGAGGCGGCGGAGGCAGTGGAGAAACTGTGGATGGTGTCCTCGACGCCTGTGACGCCCTCTTCGCATGGTGTGTCTCCTGTGATTTTGAAGGCGGTTCCTAGCCGGTCGTCTTCCGGGGTGCGGCAGGGGGTTGCGCCTGGTGGTGTGGCTGTGGCTCCCGCTGCGGGTGCGGTTGTGTCCCCTGGGGGACGCGTTGGGTTGGGGGTGTCCTGAGGTTCTCCCGATGGCGCCCTCTGTTGTATGTGCGTCTTTGAATGTTCGAGGTTTAAATGATCTTGGGGTCCAGTTGGGCCTGTTGGATGTTCTGCAGGAGCAGCGTGTGGATGTGGCTCTGATCCAGGAGCATAATGTTCGTGAGGTGTGTGTTGTTGTTTTGTTTCTGTTGTGGTTGCTCCTGTGGGTGTGTGTTCGTTTGGGTGTGCTTGTATGTGGGTGTGATTTTTATGTTTTCCCTGGCTCCTGCTTGGGCCTTTTTGTTTGCCTTGTATGGGTTTTATGTTTTGTGCATTTTTGTTCTTTATGGTATGTGTGCTTGTGTGCTCCTATGTCTTTGGAGCGTGCCTCTTCTGTATTTTGTGATTTTCTGTGTGGGGGTTGGGGTGCCCGAGTTTGTTTTGTCCTCCCCCCCCCCCCCCTTTCATGTACTACTGTTCCTGTGTTAAGGGTGTTCTTTTTGCCATTACTGATTGTTATTTCTCTTATTATGTGCCATGTACTTTGCCTTGTGCTATTTGTTTTATTTATCTGTTCTTTCTTGATTTGTGTTTTGTGTTCTGCCTTTGTATTATGTGTTTTTATTATGCGTGAGGAAACGAAGTAAGAAAAAAGAAATGTACTCGGCTATTTCTGTTTGACTTTAAATGTTCTGTATTTCCATGTTTTTTGTTTAATGTAGTTTTGTAATTTTGCCTCTTAGGGGTTTCGGAGGCCTGTTGTTCTGTACTTTTATGCACCTGTGTTTGGGTTGTTGGGCTGGGCTTGTATGTGCGTTCTCCTTTTGTATTTCTGTACTTAAGGTTGTGTGGATGTGCCTATGTTTTATGTTCTTTATATTGTGTGCTATTTATGTCATGTTCTGTTTTTTGTGGTAAATACTGTGCCCGTTTCTGGGTTCTCTTTTTTTTGTGACTTGTGTCATGTGTTTTCTTTCTTGGTTTCTGTTGAGTATGTTTAGTGTATCCGTGTTTACTTCCTTTGTTATATTGTCCTGTGTATGTTCCTGACTTGTTCTTTCGGCGGGTGTCTATTTTGTACTTTGTGTATTCTTTTATAAAAAAAAAAAAAAACTTCTGCTAGGCTTACGACCTGTTCCCCAACACACCCATGTGTCATAGTAAGTAGTAATCGTATCAACGAGATCTCTGGAGAAAGCTTGTACATTCGTTATTGTGTAATCTTGATACCATTTTGATATACATGGTGTGTGTGGTAGTGTGGTGAGGTGTGTGGTTGTGTGGTGGGGTGTGTGGTAGTATTATGGGTTGTGTGGTAGTGTAGTGGAGCTGTGTGGTAATATTATGGGGTTGTGTGGTAGTGTAGTGGAGCTGTGTGGTGGAGTGTGTGGTACTATGGTCGGGTGTGTGATAGTATTGTGGGGTGAGTAGTATTGTACTCACCTAGTTGTACTCACTTAGTTGTGCTTGCGGGGGTTGAGCTCTGGCTCTTTGGTCCCGCCTCTCAACCGTCAGTCAACAGGTGTACAGGTTCCTGAGCCTATTGGGCTCTATCATATCTACACTTGAAACTGTGTATGGAGTCAGCCTCCACCACATCACTTCCTAATGCATTCCATTTGTCAACCACTCTGACACAAAAAAGTTCTTTCTAATATCTTTGTGGCTCATTTGGGCACTCAGTTTCCGACTGTGTCCCCTAGTGCGTGTGCCCCTTGTGTTAAATAGCCTGTCTTTATCAACCCTGTCGATTCCCTTGAGAATCTTGAATGTGGTAATCTTGTCCCCCCCCTAACTCTTCTGTCTTCCAACGAAGTGAGGTTTAATTCCCGTAGTCTCTCCTCGTAGCTCATACCTCTCAGCTCGGGTACTAGTCTGGTAGGCAAACCTTTGAACCTTTTCCAGTTTAGTCTTATCCTTGACTTGATATGGACACTATGCTGGGCTGCAAACTCCAGGATTGACCTAACATATGTGGTATACAAAGTTGTGAATGATTCTTTACACAAGTTTCTGAATGCCGTTCGTATGTTGGCCTGCCTGGCATATGCCGCTGATGTTATCCTCTTGATATGGGCTGCAAGAGACAGGCCTGGCGTGACATCAACCCGCAGGTCTTTTTCTTTCTCTTGACTCCTGAAGAATTTCCTCTCCCAGATGATACCTTGTATCTGGCCTCCTGCTCCCTTCACTTATCTTCATTACATTACATTTGGTTGGGTTAAACTCTAACAACCATTTGTTCGACCATTCCTTCAGCTTGTCTAGGTCTTCTTGAAGCCTCAAACAGTCCTCTTCTGTCTTAATTCTCATAATTTTGGCATCGTCTGCAAACATTGAGAGAAATGAATCTTTACCCTCCGGGAGATCATTTACATATTTCACCCCATCCCCGCTCAGCTCGTTGTTGCCGTGTGGGGGCTTAGTGGGCGGCTGTCGGAGTGTGATGCTCCTTGGGACTGTCCTCCGTCCTTTTCTAGCCTTGTGCTCCTGCTGCCGTCCTCTCCAATTCTGCTGGGCATCTTTTCCTTTTCCTTCTGTTTCGTTTTTCTCTCCCCTCTTCTCCTATCTGCTTGCCGTTTCCTGCCGACCTTTTGCTCTTTCTGGTTCTTCCCTTGGACTTCTTCTATTTTGACGCCCGGGTGCTTGAGGAGGCATACTCTTGCACCCGTAGAACTGTAGTACCCGACGTCGAGAGCGAGGGGAACCTTTTATTGTCAATCCCCCTTTCGTCACTGAACCCGATCTCGACGGACTGTCGGTTTCTTAAGGTGGCGTTTGTGGGGCGTATACTCACGACGCACCCCTAGGAGGCCCCTGCAAGATCGGCGATAGCTTCTTGTTGGGTGTCCTGCCTCTAATTGTGGCTCCATGGTGGGTGTGGGGGCACATTCGTGACTGAATTCTTCTTTTCGTAATGATGATAACCCCTGTTTCGGCTGCTTCTGGTTTACCTTCTCAGGCTCGTGGGGAGGGCGACCAAGCCCCCGAGTCGGTCCGTATTGGAAGACCGGGCTCTGTAGCCTCCGCTGCATTGGGCCCCGACCTTGCTCCTCCTTTGGCCTCTGACTCCTTCCCTGGCTCCCCTCCCTCCTCTGTGGTTGGGTCGAGACCCCAAGCCCCCAGTGGTGACTACCTCGTCCCCTGGCGCGGCTCCTTCTCTAGTATTGACTACTACGCCTTTTAACCCCTCTCTCTCTGGGGGTTCTCACCGCCGTCCTCGTCACGGCCGCCCTCGCTCGATTCCTTCCAGTTCTGCTACCTATCAAGCCTTATTTGGTCCCGCTTCGTGGGCCAAATATTTTGATCTCCTCCCTCTTGATTCTGCGCCTCCTGACGATTTCTCCCTCCATCGACATCTCGTTGATTCCGTGGATGCCTCCATTACTTTCAACCCCACTCGTCTCGGTACACGTGTCGTTGCTGCTCCTTCTCAGGATGCTGCTTCCCGCTTGGCTGCCTTATCCTGCCTTGGCGAGACCCCTGTTCGGGTCTCGAAGAACGCTAAGTTGAATGCCAGTGTTGGCACTATTTTGCTCCCGCCCCATGTTGCGACCGGTGTTCGGAACCTGCGCGACTGCCACGACGATATTCGACATATCCTTGCTGCCCAGGGCCATTCTATTCTCCAGGTGGACACGTTTACTCGTCCCTCTCGTGGTAGTCGCCGTCAACCCCTCCGGGTTGTGAAGATTACCTTTGATGGTAGGACCCTTCCACCCTCTGTCATTCTTGCTGGTGCCAGGTGCTCTGTCCAGGAGTACATTCTTTCTCCTCGGCTCTGCAACAAGTGCTGGAGGTTTGGGCATGGTGCCCTCCGCTGTTCCGGGACTGTCTCTCTCTGTCCTTTGTGTGGTGGCGATGGTCACTCTAAGTCGGAGTGCACTTCTCCCCAGGCTCGTTGCCTCAACTGCGGTGAGGCCCATCCTGCCTTCTCCCGTGCGTGTGTCCATTACAAGCTTGAGGCAGCCGTCCTCAACTTGAAGCACCGGGAGCGTTTATCTTTTCCTGAGGCGAGACGCCAGGTTCGCCGGCTCCCGTCTTATGCTAATATCTCTTATGCTCGCGTGTTGCGCTCTTCCTCTCCTCGTCCTTCCCACCTTCCTCAGACTCACAACCGTTTCCGGGCCTTGGACCCTGATGCGCCCACTGCCCCCTCCTAAGTTCCTTTGGGTTCTCTCCCGAAGGATCCTCCTCCTGGTCCTCTGTCTGGGGTTCCCCTTCCTTCTACCCGGTCTGTCGTGTCTCCTGTGTCTTCTTCCTCGTCTCCCTCCGTCATGTGTGCTCTCGTTCAGCTTCTGTTGAGACTCTGGAATCCGTTGCCCAGTACGTGGTTGCTGGAACACCTGTCTCTTTACGTCAGAAACGTAAACCTGGCTCCTCTCCTTCCTCCTCCCCTGCGGGTAAGATGGTTTCGCTTTCTTCCTCGGTCCCTACTTCTGCCTCTCTCGCTCCTTCCCCTCCCATTTCGGTGGTTGAGCCCCCTGTTCCTGCTATGGAGGTTTCTTTAGCCCCCGCTTCCCTCTCAGTTGCTGCCCTTGCTGAGGTACGCTCCCCTCTTTCTACCCCTCCTCTTCCTGCTGCTGTCCTTGCCTGCTCCTTTCCGTTGTCTCCTCCTCCTCTTCCTCCTCCTCCGGACCCCGCCCGCCCACCTCTGATCTGTTCTCCCGTTTCCTTCCCTCCGTCTTTGCTCAGTTTACCTATGCCCCCTAACCCTGACTTTGCTGACCCTGATCCCGACCCTGATATTCTTTAACGTGCTCTGTTGCTCTTTCGCCTTTGTTTCTTTCTTGTTCTCTGTTTTTGTCCTTTCTCTTCTCGTCGTTGTCCATTCTTCAATGGAATGTTCGAGGTTATTACGCTAATTTCCTCGAACTCCAACTTCTGATTTCGCGGTTTTCGCCCCTTTGTGTCTGTCTCCTGGAGCCGATGCTTGGTGCTCGTCCTGGTCGTTTTCGTGGCTATTCCTTTCTCTCCCCCCCCCCCCCCAGCTGTTGCTGGGGCTTCTAATTCTTCTGCTCTTTTGATTCGTGCTGATGTTCCCTTTGTTCCTTTACTTTTTCCTTCACCTCTCCATTGTTCTGCTGCTCGTGTCTTTGTGGGGAAATGGTACACTGTTTGTTCCATTTATCTCCCCCCGAGTGTCCCGCTTTCTCTTCCTGATTTGAAACACCTCCTAGACTCCTTGCCGGAGCCTGTGCTCCTGCTGGGTGACTTCAATTGTCGTCATTCTCTTTGGGGTGACGTTCTGACGAATACCCGGGGTCGCCTTCTTGAGCCGTTTCTCCTCTCTTCTTCCCTGTCTCTTCTGAATTCTGGTGAGCCCACTCATTTGGACTCTCGGACTCGCACCCTTTCTTGTCTTGATCTTTCTCTCTGCTCTTCTTCTCTTTACTTAGATTTCACGTGGCAGGTTCTTGATGACCTCCATGGAAGTGATCATTTCCCCATCTTTGTTTCGTTTCCTTTTTCTCTTTTCGCCCTTCCCTCTCTTTCCCTAGGTGGCAGTTTGCTAAGGCGGACTGGACCCTATCTCCCTCAGTGCTACTCTCTCTGACCTCTCCCTTCTGCCTCTCTCTCGCGCTCTCCTCCTTTTTCATGACACTGTCTTCAACGCTGCCCTCTGCTCTATCCCTCGCTCTTCCTCCCGGGGTCCGCGGAAGTGCGTTCCCTGGTGGAATGCGGACTGTGCTCGGGCTGTCCGCTGTAAGCGTGCAGCCTGGAAGAGGCACCGCCGTAGGCAGACGACCGATTCTTTTCTTTTCTTTCGGAAAGCGAGTGCGGTGGCCCGTAGGGCCATCCGTACGGCTAAACGTGAATGTTGGGCATCTTATGTCTCAACAATTACGTCCGAAACCCCTCTGGCCCAGATCTGGAAGCGTATCCGCAAGATAGCGGGTAAGTTCGTTCCCGATGTTTCACCGGTCCTTCACATCCATGATACTCTTGTGGCGGACCCGTTGCAGGTCGCTTCCGAACTGGGTTCCCACTTTTCTTCTGTTAGCTCTGGTCTTCATCTTCCCCAATCTTTCCTTCTTCGTAAACCTGTCCTTGAGTCTCGTCCTTTAGATTTCTGCACTCATCTTCAGCTTCCCTATAATGATCCCTTCTCTCTCTCTGAACTTCGTTCTGCCCCGGCCCTCTGCGGTTCTACGGCGGCGGGCTCCGATGGTATTCATTATGAGATGCTTCGCCATCTCCCTCCGAGCACGTCACAGTATTTACTGAGTCTGTATAATCGGATCTGGGAGTCGTCGAAAGTCCCTGAGGACTGGCTCGATGCCGTTGTCCTCCCTGTTCGCAAACCGGGGTCTCTGGGTACTTCCCCTAAGGACTTTCGCCCTATTGCTCTCACAAGTTGTGTCTGCAAACTCTTTGAACGTATGGTTAACGTTCGTCTGATGTGGTTCCTGGAACACCATCACCTCCTCTCCCCTTCTCAATTTGGTTTCCGCAAGTGCCGCAGCACGACAGATGTCCTGGTGAACTTGGAGGTCTACATTCGTACTGCTTTTGCTGCGAAGACCTCCGTTGTTGCCGTCCTTTTTGACCTGGAAAAGGCTTACGACACCACTTGGCGTTATCATATCCTATCTCAACTTCATTCTTTTGGCCTTCGTGGTCATCTCCCTCTCTTTCTCCGCAGCTTCCTCTCTCGTCGTTCCTTTCAGGTGCGCCTTGGTACCGCTCTCTCTCCCTCTTTTCAGCAATACGAAGGTGTGCCCCAGGGTAGTGTTCTGAGCACTACTCTTTTTCTGGTTGCCCTCAATGGTCTTCTTTCCTCTCTTCCTTCTGGTGTCTTCTCCGCTCTCTATGTCGATGATCTTACCCTTTGTTGTCAGGGTGATGATTCGCCTCTCCTTCAACGCCGGCTTCAACTTGCAATTGATGCCGTGTCGTCTTGGGCCACAGGTCATGGCTTCAAGTTCTCTACTTCTATGACTTGTGCCATGACTTTTACGCGGAAACGGGTTGTTCTTCGTCCCTCTTTGTTCCTTTATGGTCATCCCCTTGAATACAAAGATTCCGCGAAGCTTTTGGGGTTATTCCTTGACACTCGTTTGTCTTGGTCTCCCCATATCTCTTACCTCCGTGTTGAGTGCTCTAAGGCCCTTACCCTCCTTCGGGTCTTGTCCCATACTTCTTGGGGGGCAGATAGGCGCACTCTCCATGCTTTACATTCCTCTCTCGTCCTGTCTAAGCTCGATTATGGTTGCCCTGCTTACTCGTCTGCTTCTCCTTCTACTCTTCGCCATCTTGATGCTTTGCACCATACTGGGTTGCGCCTCAGTTCTGGTGCCTTTCGTTCGACTCCCATCCTTAGCTTCTATGTTGACACTGGCTTCCTGTCTCTCCGGGACCGCCGTGATCGCTACTGTCTTCGCTATCTTGCGCGGTCCTTGCAACATCCTTCCTCTCGCCTCTGTCGTGCTTTAACTTTTACCCCTCCTGCGGTTCCTGTTCCTCTTCACCACCTCCCTCTTTCTGTCCGGTTATCTCGCCTACAGGATTCTCTTTCCGTTCGTATTTCTGATGTTTCTCCTCGTGTTGTTCCTTCTTTGCCCCCGTGGAGGGTCCCTCTTCCGCGGTTTTGTACATCCTTGACCCGTATCACTAAAGCTTTTACCCCTCCTACGGTTCTAAAACGCCTTTTCCTCGAGCACTTTTCTTCTCACTCCCGCTCCGTTTCTGTCTTCACCGATGGGTCTAAGTCAGCGGACGGTGTTGGCTACTCTGTTGTTTTTCCTGATCGCACTTATATGTGTCGCTTGCCTCCGGAGACTAGCATCTTTACAGCGGAACTTTATGCTATTCTCTATGCTCTTCGTCTCCTGCTTTCTCGTTGTCAGTCTTCCTTTGTAGTTGTTGTTGACTCTCGTAGTGCCCTCATGGCTCTCGGGTCCTTTAATCCGGTTCATCCAGTAGTTGTCGAGATCCAGCATTGGCTGTTTCTCGTTCACAGTAAATTTAAGTCGGTTGAGTTTTGTTGGGTTCCCAGCCATATTGGTGTATCTTTAAATGAGCGTGCGGATGCTGCCGCCAAGGAAGCTGTCCGCTCTTGTCCCATCTTTCGTAAAGGCATTCCGTATTCCGACTTTTACCCGGTTATCCATTCCTCAGTCCTTACCCGTTGGCAGGCTTCTTGGTTGTCTGTTACTGGTAACAAGCTACGCACTCTTAAATGTTGTGTTTCCTCGTGGCCGTCCTCCTTCCACCGTAACCGGCGGTGGGAAACAGCTCTGGCGAGGTTGCGTATTGGCCATACTCGCTTAACCCATGGTCACTTGATGGAGCGCCGCCCTGCTCCTTATTGTCCTAGTTGCATTGTCCCTCTTACGGTCGTGCATGTCCTTCTTGAATGTCCTGACTTCCAGGACGAGCGTGTGTCTTGCTTTCCGACCGCCCCTCGCGGTCACCTGTCCCTCGATAGAATTCTTGGTGACTCGGATACTTTTGATATCGTTCGCCTTATGCGTTTTTGTTCTCGTATTGGCATCCTTGTGATATTTAGCGCCCTCTGATTATTTTGCGTATTTGATGGTGCTACATAGCCTTCCCGGTTTGGTGCCTTCTTTTGATAATTACTTACTTACTTACATATTTCAGAAACAAGATAGGACCGAGTATAGAGCCCTGTGGGACTCCACTGGTGACTTCACGCCAATCGGAGGTCTCACCCCTCACCGTAACTCTCTGTTTTCTATTGCTTAGGTACTCCCTTATCCACTGGAGCACCTTACCAGCTACACTTGCCTGTCTCTCCAGCTTATGTACCAGCCTCTTATGCGGTACTGTGTCAAAGGCTTTCCGACAATCCAAGAAAATGCAGTCTGCCCAGCCCGCTCTTTCTTGCTTAATCTTTGTCACCTGGTCGTAGAATTCCATTCAGCCAGTCAGGCAAGATTTACCCTCCCTGAACCCATGTTAGCGATTTGTCACGAAGTTCCTTCTCTCCAGATGTGCTACCAGGTTTTTTCTCACGATCTTCTCCATCACCTTGCATGGTATACAAGTCAAGGTAGTAGTGTGGTGGGGTGTGTGTGGTAGTGTGGTGGAGTGTGTGGTAATGTGGTGGGGTGTGTGGTAGTTTGGTGGGGTGTGTGGTAGTGTGGTGGGGTGTGTGGTAGTGTGGTAGGTTGTGTGGTAGTGTTGTGGGGTTGTGTGGTAGTGAGGTGGGGTGTGTGGTTGGGTGTGTGGTAGTGTGATGGGGTTGTGTGGTAGTGTGATGGGGTGTGTGGTTAGGTGTTTGGTAGTGTTGTGGGGTTGTGTAGTAGTGTTGTCGGGTTGTGTGGTAGTGTGGTGAGGTGTGTGATAGTGTGGTGGGGTTGTGTGGTAGTGTGGTGGAGTTGTGTTGTAGTGTGCTGGGGTTGTGTGTAGTGTGGAGGGGTTGTGTGGTAGTGTGGTGGGGTGTGTGGTAGTGTGGTGGGGTTGTGTGGTAGTGTGGTGGTGTAGTGTGGTGAGGTGTGTGGTAGTGTGGTGGGGTTGTATCGTAGTGTGGTGGGGTTGTGTGTAGTGTGGTGGGGTTGTGTGGTGGGGTGTGTGGTAGTGTGGTGGGGTGTGTTGTATAGTGGTGGGGTGTGTGGTAGTGTGGTTGAGTGTGTAGTAGTGTGGTGGGGTGTGTGGTAGTGTGGTGGAATGTGTGGTAGTGATGTGGGGTGTGTGGTAGGGTTATGGGATGTGTGGTAGTGTGGTGGGTTGTGTGGCAGTGTTTCGGACATGACAGTAGCACCACTGTCGCTCACGTCACAAATAATAAATTATCAAATAAGAATTGGTGAGATGTCGGATATTTTAATGGTGATATATTCTTAACAATTTTAACATGATCTTCCTCTCATAAATTTAGGGTGGAAAATAGTTTTGCATAATATGTAGAGTCGGTACACGTCACTAGTATATACAAATATTCATCTTTAACAGCTTATTTCAATATCAAACATAAAGTACTGGAATAGTGATGGATTATGTATAATACCAATTGTGGTATCTGTTGACAGGCGTGACAGCCCTTCACAAGGCAGCCGGAGGTGGTCACGTCAACACTGTGAAGGTCCTCCTCGACGCTGGAGCAGACGTCAACGCTACAGATTATTGGGGTAAGAGTCACACTTATGGATCCCAAAATTATATAACACTCATGTCACACAACAAATCACACTTATGTGACAAAATGCAATATTTATATATTGTAATTTTACCAAAGGAGAGATATTGTAATTTTACTAGAGGAGAGAATGACTGTCTGTTTATAGTAGGAGGTCAAACTTTTCAAATAAAATATTGTCTTAAATTATTCTGACCATTATTCACTGATTTTATGAAAATTAAGAGTAATTTCCTGTTGTGAATAATTTGGCCGTACTAGCATCAAACAGACAATTCTCCCTCAGCGTCAACAGTTTCTCAGGCAACTGCTCTATACTAGAGTAAGGGTAACTATGGTGTTTTAGTACTTCACACCACTGAGCTGCTCCCACTGCCGACCACCCACACTTAGACTATTGTAATATTTATAAGACACAGAAAGAGAGAGAGACACAGAGAAACTCAGAAACAGAAACACAGCTGGAGACAGAGAGAGAGAGGCAGAGACAAAGATAGAGCAAGAGAATGAAACAGACAGTAGGTAAAAGGATGGATGGATACACGAATAGGCGCATGAATAAATAGATAAGCCATAGAAGCCGTGATGAGGGTTCGAACCTATGTGCTTGAGTTATCAGGCCCCCACTCTCTGTGTGATTTATTTCTGTGTTATAAATAGGTAAATATATGGATAGATAGGTAGACAGATGAATAGTTGGATGGAGGGATAAGTGGATGGATATATAGATAGATAGGTAAAAAGTAGATGGATGGGCAGAAAAATGGATGGATGGATGTATAGATTTAGTGATGAAAAGATGGATGGATGTATAGGTAGAAAGATGAAAAGACGAATAATTAGATGGATAGGTAGATGGAAATATAAGTGGGTAGAAAGATGAGTTGGTGCATGGATAGATAGATAGATTGATGAATAGATAGAAAGATAGAAAAATAGATGGATAGAAAAACAGATTGATTGATAGAAAACTTGATGGATATATTGCTTGAAGGATAGTTGGTTGCACACGTGGATGGAAAGAATGATAGGTGGATGGATAGATGATATATATATTTGGATAGATTGACAAAAATATTGATAGATGATAAGGCAGATGGACAGATACACTAATAGACGTACGGAGAGAATGATAGATGGATAGATATATGGATGCAAGATAGGTACATGGATGGATTGATGAATATATCTTAAATGAATGGATAGATTGTTGGTTAAATAGAAGGATAGATAGACTGAGAGATCGATGATCTATAGATGATAGAAGAACATGAATAGCTAGATGGAAAGATAGATGGATGGATTGATAGATGGAATGCTGGATATGCAATGGAATGAATGATGTATAGATGATATATGGTATAGATATATAGATGGGTGGATTGATAGATGAATGAATAGATAAAAGAAGATAGGTGGATATATATATAGATGGAGAGATGGGAGACAGACAGACAGAGACCACGATGGGTGACCCCTCTAGTACATACTATAAGAGAGAAGATTGTTTGTCTGTTCCAAGGTGGAGGCCACATGGTACTGGCTGGCCTCACCTAAACTGGCAGAGAGAATGGTCTGGTGAACGGGATGAACACTGGACTGGTCGGGGTCGCCAGGAGTACAAAAGGAACAGCTTGCCAGTGACACATTCAGGCCCCCCATGAAGGTTTTTGGAACTGTCCGACAGCTGCACAGCTAAATATTTTCAAAACAAACATAAACAATCATATTAGTAATATGCTCCATTATTCACTGATTTCGGGAACATTAACAGAACGTTTAATTAATTTGCACATGCTTAAAAAATATAATTTTTCCACAGCATGAAAGGTTTCTCAAGCGACCGATCTTTGTCATAGTAAGGAGTAACTACTCTTGTTAGGGATAGTTCACCCCCACTCACCACCCAATGCTCTAATTGGGTGGTGAGTGGGGTTGAACTTTCAAATGTTATGCAGGGGAATAAATGATTTTACTTGAGCCTGGGGGAAATCAAAGAGTTAGGAATCAGCCTAGTACAAAAGACAATATTTATATATATATATATATATATATATATATATATATATATATATATATATATATATATATATATATATATATATATATAGTATATTTTGGTAGCAGTCTTTCCTGTAGACATATATTATTATATATGACCGAAAAAGTAAGATTAATAATTCTAACACAAAATTTCTCGATCTTTCGTACATTCCTTTTCACTGTTGGTGGTAATTCAAAACTCAATTCTCCAAAATTCATTTTTATTTCTAGTCTGACGCGACACTTGAGCGCGTTTCGTAAAACTTATTACATTTTCAAAGACTTTAGTTTACACATACACAACTGAATAGAACTTTCACATCTCCAATTTGTTTATATCTACATTTGAGTGAGGTGGATGGGGTGAGGTGGTATTAATAGGGTATTAAATTCATCAACACAAGACAGAACACGAAACAATGGGTATTGAATGGAAGTGATTGTAGAAAGCCTATTGGTCCATATTTCTTGATGCTTCTATATTGGAGCGGAGTCTTGAGGTGGGTAGAATATAGTTGTGCATTAATTGGCTGTTGATTGCTGGTGTTGACTTTTTAATGTGTAGTGCCTCGCAAACGTAAAGTCGTCTGCTATCGCTGTATCTATCGAGTTTTGGTGTTGGGGATGGGGGAAAAATGTAATAAGTTTTACGATACGCGCTCAAGTGTCGCGTCAGACTAGAAATAAAAATGAATTTTGGAGAATTGATTTTTGAATTACCACCAACAGTGAAAAGGAATGTACGAAAGATCGAGAAAATTCGTGTTAGAATTATTAATCTTACTTTTTCGGTCATATTTAATAATATATATATATATATATATATATATATATATATATATATATATATATATATATATATATATATATATATACCGAGTTTCGGCTTTGTAACAAAGCCGAAACGTTCACCTCATTTCATATTTCTCTGTGGATTTTCCGCATAAAATGATCAGTGTTTTGTGATCGTCAATTGCATATATATATATATATATATATATATATATATATATATATATATATATATATATATATATATATATATATATATAATAAATATAAACCATGCACACCTCCCCCACACCTACCCTCCGGTGACACACACATATAAACCTCTAGGAAACTTGGACTCTCTCTCTCTCTTATGAACCACACCAAAGACTGCCTGAGTACTCTACCCTATCTTGCAACCCTGTTAAAATAGTATGGTGGCTTATCTGACTATACGGCCGGAGACAAACCGTCAGTTAGCAAGGTCTGGTCGTCCAAGATACACCTCCTCTCAAGTCAAGATGGCGTCCACCGCTCTTGCGTCATCGCCCCTTAATACTGTATGCTTTATTTTTTCAACCAAATCCTTTATTGACTTTATTTACCATATTCCCCATGCATGATTTTTGATTGAGTCCATTTTTCCCTCACATAGTTAGGCTATTCCGGTTCACATTATTCCTAAGAATCTCCAGCTGAGAAGGTACTACTTTGCTGGGCGGAGTATTACTGGTGACTCGCGGCCTCCCAGATATCAGCTGTAGATTTATTCCAATAAAACATTGTCCACTGTATCCACCAACAATTTATAATTGAAACTAACCTCCACAGGAGGTAAGGTTCGTAATAGACACTCAACACGCAGACAACTATACTTTTCCTCAGACAGACACAGAGAGGCAGAGACAAAAACATCTAGTGACAGAGACAAACAGTAGAAAAGTGGATGGATATATGGCTGGAAAGATGGATAGACAGATAAATAGATGGATGGGTTAATGGTTGTCTAGGTAGAATTATAGATAGACGAAAAGATAGATGGAAATATAGTTGGCATGATTAACGGATAGAAAAATAGTTAAGTGCATGGATAGAAAGATGAATAGAAATCTAGTTGGAAAGATAGTTAGATAAATGAATAGAAAGCTAGTTGGAAACATTACTAGATAGATAGATGGATAGATTAATGAATAGATGGATAGATTAATAGATTGATGGATAGATGAATTGATTAATGTATAGATGGATAGATTAATGGATAGAAAGCTAGATGGATGGATTAATGGAAATAAAACTAGATCGAAATATTAATGGAAATAAAACTAGATCAAAATATTAATGGATAAATGGATAGAAAGCTAGATGGAAAAATTAATGGGTAGATAGCTGCACAGATGGATTGATAGAGCTTAATGGGTAGATAGCTGCACAGATGGATTGATAGAGCGATGGATACAAAGAATACAGACAGTCTCCGTGGTGTAGTGGTAAGACACTCGCCTGGCGTTCCGCGAGCGCTATGTCATGGGTTCGTATCCTGGCCGGGGAGGATTTACTGGGCGCAAATCCTTAACTGTTTCCTCTGTTTAACGCAACAGTAAAATGTGTACTTGGATGAAAAAACGATTCTTCGCGGCGGGGATCGTATTCCAGGGACCTGCCCGAAACGCAACGCGTACTAGTGGCTGTACAAGAATGTAACAACTCTTGTATATATCTCAAAAAAAAATAAATTGATGTATGTATATAGATAAATGGACAGAGAGAAGGGCAGATGAATGGATTGATGGATGCATAGATAGATGGATGTGTAGGTTGATGCATAGATATATTGAAAGAGGGATAGATCGATGGATACAGGGACCGACGGGTAGATAGAAGTATAGATAAATAGACCGATGAGTAGATGTATGGACAAATGGATTGAGGTACAAGTGGACAGACAGAAATATAAATATAAGGATTTATGGATTGCTAGAAGGGTAGATAGATGAATAGATACATTCTTAAATAGGCTGATGGTTAGGTACCAGTTATAGATGAATAGATAGACTGAGATAGACGGACAGATAGATGGATATATTGATTGTTGGGGGAGTTGATGGAGAGATAAATGGATAGAAGTATAGATGCACAGATTGATGGATAGATGGATGTATATAAGAATAGATTAATGGATAGACAAATAGAGAGATAGGTGGATAGATAGAGAGATAGGTAGAAGGATAGATAGATAGAGTGGAGACAGACTAAGGCAACTCCGGGTATTCCCACAGTGCCATATATGGCACAAATGCTCTCAAACGTCTTCATGGTATCAAAAAATAATAAATGTTTAACATTTATGGTGATATTATTCACAAGAAATATAAACTCAAAATATGTATCTTGCTGAATGGAAACACATTACTTGTATCATGCTACATACTCCAAACTTTACGTGTCAATGTCTGTCTGTCTGTTTGGCTGTTCGACGTCGGAGGCCACACGGTTGAGGCTAGCGTCGTCCATATTGACAGAGGGAATGGTCGGGTGTACAGGATGATCAATGGATGGTTCAGGAGGTTAGAATTGAAGAGGTAAAAGCATGCCAAGGTCACATTCACACCACCACTAAGATGTTTGGCAATTAAAGCCGTCTGCTCAGCTAAATATTTACAAAACAAACGTTCAGAGTAATCTTTTTTTTATGGTAATATGTACCATTATAAACTGATCTTGGGAAAATTAACATAAATTTCATGCGGTAAATAATTTGGCCGTACTCGCATAAAACAGACGATTCGTCCACAGCTTTAAAGGTTTATCAAGCCACGGCCCTTTATCAGAGTAAGGGGTAACTATTATTTGTTGAGTGTTTCACACGCTCTCCTAAGCTCCTCTCGCTGGCGATAACCCACATTAGGAGGGAGGGAGGGAAATATAAAGACAGAGACAGACACACGCAGTCAGTAACAGAACAACAGACTGTGAGAAGAAATACAGACTGATACACAGAGAAAGAGAGAGACGCAGAGACAGAGACAGTAAGGAGATAAACAGAGTGCAAATATATGTATGCATAGAGAGATGGATAGATAGATTGATGGATATACTTTTGGATAGAGGGATATATAGACAGATGAGAAGATTGATAGATAGATGGATGAATAAATAGATGGATGGATTAAAAATAGAATAAATTTAAACAGTGAAAATGTTAACATAAACTGTGTATTTCTCGTACTCACCTAGTTGTGCTTGCAGGGGCTGAGCTCTGGCTCTTTGGTCCCGCCTCTCAACCGTCAATCAACTGGTGTACAGATTCCTGAGCCAACTGGGTTCTATCATATCTATATTTGAAACTGTGTATGGAGTCAGCCTCCACCACATCACTTCCTAGTGCATTCCACCTGTTAACTACTCTGACACTGAAAAAGTTCTTTCTAATGTCCCTGTGGCTCATGGGGGTACTCAACTTCCACCTGTGTCCCTTTGTTCACGTACCCACCGTATTAAACAGTTTATCCTATTCAATATATAAATTCCTCTGAGAATTTTATAAGTAGTGATCATATCTTCCCTTACTCTTTTGTCTTCCAATGTTGTGAGGGGCATTTCACGCAGCTTTTCCTCGTAATTCATGCCTCTTAGTTCTGGGACTAGCCTAGTGGCATATATCTTGAGGTTATCTTGAGATGATTTGGGGGCTTTTAGTGTCCCCGCGGCCCGGTCCTCGACCAGGCCTCCATCCCCAGGAAGCAGCCCGTGACAGCCGACTAACACCCAGGTACCTATTTTACTGCTAGGTAACAGGGGCATAGGGTGAAAGAAACTATGCCCATTGTTTCTCGCCGGCGCCTGGGATCGAACCCAGGACCACAGGATCACAAGTCCAGCGTGCTGTCCGCTCGGCCGACCGGCTCCCTTTATCTTTATCTTTATCATACCTCTGAACTTTTTCCAGTTTCTTGTGCTTGACAAGGTACAGGCTCCATGCAGGGGGGCCGCATACTTAAGGATTGGTCTTACATATGTGGTATAAAATATTCTGAATGATTCCTTTAACAGGTTCCTGAAGGCAGTTCTGATGTTTGCCAACCTCGCAGAAGCCGCAGTTGTTATTCTTTTGATGTGGGATTCAGGAGACAGGTTTGGCGTGATATCAACACCTAGATCTTTCTCTCTGTACGTTTCATGAAGGACTTCTTCTCCCATTTTGTATTCTGTGTCTGGCCTGTTTCTACTGCCTAGCTTTATTACCTTACATTTACTCGGGTTTAACTTTAGTAGCCATTTGTTGGACCATTCATTCAGTTTGTCTAAGTCCTCTCGTAGCATCCTACTCTCTTCCTCTGTCTTAATCTTCCTCATAATTTTTGCATCATCAGCAAACAATGAGAGGAACGATTCTATACCTTCAGGGAGATTATTTACATATATCAGAAACAGTATAGGTCGAAGTACTGAACCCTGCGGGACTGCAATTGTGACGTCACGCCAATCTGAGACCTCACCCCTTACAGTGACTCGCTCTCTTGTGTTGCTTAGGTACTCCCTTATCCAATGCAGAATCTTCCCTTTGACTCCTGCCTGCATCTCCAGCTGTTGCACTAGCCTCCTGTGTGGTACTGTGTCAAAGGCTTTTTGGCAATCCAAAAATATGCAGTCTGCCCACCCTTTCTTTTTCTTGCCTGGTCGTAGAATTCACTTAATCCTGTGAGTCATGACTTGTCATACCTGAACCCATGTTGATGTTGTGTTACAAAGTTCATTCACTCCAGGTGTTCCACTAGCTTTATTCGCACAATCTTGTCCATCAGCTTGCATGGTATGCAAGTTAGGGACACTGGTCTGCAATTCAGTGTCTCATGTCTATCCCCCCTTCTTGTATATAGGGACTACATTAGTTGTCTTCCAAATTTTTGGCAGTTTCCCTGTTACCCGTGATTTGTTATACACCATGGAGAATGGTAGGCATAGTGCTTCTGCTCCTTCCTTTAGGATCCAAGGGGAGATTGCGTCTGGGACTATAGACTTTGTCATATCCAACTCTAGCAAGAGCATCCTTACATCTCCACTGGTAATCCCAAACTCCTCTAGTGGTACCTGGTTAACTATTTCCTCTCGTATCTCTAGAACTTCTCCTTGCTCTAATGTGAAGACCTACTGGAATTTCTTATTCGGTTCCTCACACACTTCCTTGTCGTTTGTAGTGAATCTGTCTGCCCCAATCCTCGGTTTCATTACCTGTTCCTTCACTGTTGTTTTTCTCATGATGTGGCTGTGCAGTAATTTAAGTTGCGTCTTGTCCTTGCTTGCTTGCTTGCTATGTCGCTTTCGTATTGCCCTCCTGCCTCTTTTCTCACCCTGACGTATTCATTCCTGGCTCTCTGATATCCTTCCCTACTCTCAAGTGTGTTGTTATTTTTATAGTTTCTCCGCGCTCTTTTACTCTGTTGCTTTGCTAGTTTACATCTCTGATTAAACCACGGGTTTCTCATCTGCATTTAATTTTTTTAGCTCTTGGACTGGGACGACCTTGTCTGCTGCTTCCTTGCACTTCTGCGTGATGTATTCCATCATGTCTTGCGCCGTTTTTCCCCTGAGCTCTGTTTCCCATGTTATATCTGTCAGGAATTTTCTTATCTCCAAATAGTTTCCCTTTCGGAATGCCACCATTTGGTTTTCAGTTCCCTTCTTTGAGTTCATAAACCCTTCTTCGACCAGACACTCAAACGTCAGTACACTGTGACCGCTCATTCATATAATATCACTCATTTATATATAACCCACATATATCACACATATAATCCCACTTGGTCAAATAGATGTATTGATAGATGGATACATAGATGGAATAGATAGAAAGATGGATAGATTTTTAAAAATACCGTCTACTTACTAAAATTAAAATTAAATATGTACTTAGCCAAATAATCCCATATTGTCAAAGAGATGTATAGATAGATGGATGGATAGATGGATAAATAGAAGGATAGATAGATGGATAGCTAGTTGAAAAAATAAATGGATATACAGATGGAGAGATATATGGACATTTTAATGGATGGATGCAAAGATGGAGAAATATGTGAATATATGGATGAATAAATTGATGGATGGCTAGATAGTTAGTTGGAAAGATAAAGAAATAGAGAGAAGGATTGGTAGACAGATGGAAGACAGGCAGAGCCTGATAATGGCAGGTATCCCCAGAGTGCATTATATATATCAGGAAGCAGTTTACATAATTGTTAAGGTGTCACACGTTACAGAACATGTAAAGTGACATGTGTGCGGAATATTTACTTGTGAAAGGAATATTTTTTTAAATATATTAAATTTTAATAGCATCAGTTTCAGTTAAATATTTGTTCAATTATTTATTTTATATTTATTTATATTTTATTATTTGGAAAATAGTTCAATGTATTTTTTAAAAACTCCACATAAATAATTCCTCACATATATAGGGATATTTACATACTGTATATAAATAACTAAATTGAAATAAATCAGTTGCTTCTTATTATTGAGACTTCAGATTATTTAAATTAACTAAATTTGGGTTTTTCTAATAAGGAAAATAAATGTCAGTTTAGCTGAACTGGAGCTTTTGGTTTAACTGGGACGCGTGTCAGTCACGTGAGCCCGACATCTCTCCTGTCGACATGTGGCTATTGCGTCTCTCTCTGGGGACGACCTTTATTCTGGATAATACCAAACTCAGCTTCTTTGAGATTGAACATCAGACTATTGACAAGTTACATTATAATATAAATCACGAATATTGTTCACTTTATTCAATTACAAATTATTGCGATATTTTCGTCTAGAGTGCTTACCCCTGGGGCTGGTGTTTCCTACCTTCTAACCATACTCTCTGTAACTATGCAGCAACACTGTTTTTGAAGGAGTACGGGACTGAGGTATTTACCTTGTTATGGGTGAGATCAGTGAGCAGAAGCATCATAGGAGTTACGTTAACACAAAAGAAAACCCAGCACGGCTACACTCGTGTGTCCCGCTTGGAAGTCCATGATGGAGCGTCTCATCTCCTTCGGCAGGGAGAATTCATGTCCCATAAAATTTTCTCTTATTTTACAACGTAAGGAGAGGTATTTACTTAAGGAGAGGTAAATACCTCTCCCGGAAGTTTCAGTTTCAGTTTCAATACCATAGGACTGGTAAGTCGGGAAGAGAAGGATGGGGAGGCTGCATAAATCTTGAGAGAGGAACTAGAGACGAGGTGAAGAGGTGAGATGAAAGATCGGTGACCCAACCACCGTGGGTAAGAATTGCAGCTGATGCTGTAGTTGTAGAGTGGAGTGTTCATTGTTGCTCGCTGATGTGTCTTGCAGGAGGCAGGGCTTCTCGTCGCCGTGTTCTTTAAAGCAGCTGGCAGTTGAGGGTTGATTACAGATGTTGATGTTAAATCATTTCGATATTGGTCTTCTTTTTTGTTGACAATTTCATCAAACTCTGATCTTTGGTCTTCTTCTTGGACTTGTCGGTCTTGGTCGTGGTAGTATGACTTGGTGCTGGCCTTGTGGTGCTATCGTTGGAGGTTGTTGGTGCGGTGTCTTAAAGGAAATCGGCAGTTGAGTAGTGACATATCCGTGAAGGAGGAGATGGTGTTCCAACAGACACGTCCTCATGCGATTCATCAGATGAGTGAAGAGCAGAGGTGGTAGATTGCGAAGGTAGTGTTCTCGAAGGTTGAGTTCTTGAAGGTTGAGTTCTTGAAGGTTGAGTAGCAGCAGTAGGTACTGCAGCAGAGGGGACTTCATAGTATAGACCCTCTACAGGGTCACACCAAGGGTCCATTGAAGCTGAATTCACCACTGGGACGGGTGAAGGGTTAGCAACAGCCGGAGAAACATGTGGAGCAGGAGCTGACAGTAAGTCTAAAGTGTGGCCGCGTTCACAGTGATGTCACGGTTAGTAACTGGAATTGTAGTAGAAGTGGGGGGTCTCAGGAGGCAGACTCTTGCGAGCTGAAGGTACTACAACAGGATGTGAAGTCTGCATTGTAGTGGCGGAATCGTCGTCGGATGTAGAGTTGGATTCATCTACAGGGTCAGTTGCTGGAGTTGAACCCGGAGTATTGTAGACTTCTTCAGGAACAATGAAGGTAGAGAGACCGTTCGCTTTGGAGAGAATTTTTAGGAGTCTCACAAATTCTCTGGGGTTAGTGCCAGCAGTCATTCTGGCCGTCGATATGAAAGCTTTTACTGTGCTAGACAATGGTTGGCCGAGATGGGGTGGAGGCGGCAATGGCTGGCTCGATGTGTGGCTGGTTGGTTGGGAGCAAAGGTCCCCATTGGCTGGTAGTGGCAGTAGCAGTAGAAGTGGGTCGTCCTCCCGGAATCACAGGGAAAATGGTGGCTTGGACGTTGAAACCTGAAGTTGAGGTTGACGCTGATTGGTTGGTTGCACCAGGGGTGGTGGTTCCGGTAGAAGATGTGGTTTTTTCAATGTTCTGGATGATTTCTTGTCTATGAGGACAACGCATGGAGATTGATGGATGATCGCCTTTGCAAAGCAAACAGCATAGTGTCTCTGACGTGCTGATAGAATAATGGTGATCAGCTGAACAGAAGCTACACTTCTAAATACTCTGGATACATTTGCTGGTGGAGTGGGTGTACTCGTAGCACCGGAGACACTGGTTGACCATGTGGAAACGTTCCAACTTCACACGGAATGGAGGAATGTGAATACCGAAGCTGTAAACACCATTTCTGGTAGCCAGAGTAGCCGAATCAATGGTCTGGAAGGTATGCTTCAAGGAGGAATATCTGTTGAAGTTAGCTTTATGGAGCTGTAAGCCCGGGTTGGATTCAGTGAAGTCGGTCATGAATGCACTTTCATCTGCTAGATCTTGATCAGCGATCCATTGGCTGAGATCGTGAACAATGACAGAGCGTGCAGCCAGGTACTCACGTGGGAAATTGAGACGGAGGTGATGTCTGCGAAAAGTGGAGGTGTACAACAGAACTTTGTCAACTTCCTCATCACTATAAAAGTAGCAAAGGATGTCCGTGCCTTCCTGTCTGATGTCGTTAGGTGTCACTCCCGGAACTTCTTTAAATTGCTTCAGGAGGGATGTCTTGGAGAACGGGTACTCGTCAAGGAGCGTTCCCCGGATCCTGTAGCGTTTGTGGCCCATGGTGAACTTCCTGGTGGCCGATGGGTCTCTCTCAAAGACTACACGTTACTGGAGATGGCCTCCCGTCTCTACCCGGCATAAAACACCAAGTTAGGAGTGGGGTCTGACTATCTAGAGAGACGCAAGTCTTCTACCAATTATTTACCCACCCTGCAGCGCTAGGTGCGAGAGAGATCGTGATCTGATCTCCCGGAAGGAGAAGTATTTAAATTTTCTATACTTAAATTCTTTTTAGTTTTATTTTAATCTCATAATTTATTTTGTAAACAGTCGTCAGACTGTATGTATTAAGGTGTAGAAACATATATAAATACGTTTGGTATTCAGTAAGTTCGTGACACAACCGTCACGTTTTCTCCATAGTGAATGGAGGAATTAAATACGATTCTTTCTGTTTCGTATAAATCTAACTTAATTTTATTTGGTAAATTATACACAGCAACGAAAAGTATCTTTATCTGGTGTATATTTAATTAATTCAATGATATATAAATTAAATTGAACTAGGTGGGGAAATTTTTCCACAGCTTGCAACATAACATACTTATAGCATAACACAATACTCCACGATTAAAACATATCGCACGACATCCTATATTGAATATATAAAACTGAACCTATGGTGTCACGCATTACAAAAGTCATATGATGCCCCAAAACAAACTTCACATATTATATCAAACAATACACCACCTTAATCTGTGATTTTCACTGACTGTTGGCTGTATTATAACTGCTTGGTAATTGTTATTGGTTTAGCTTACATGACTGCCAGACCCAGCATTGTTCATTATCGTCTTGTACCGTGTATGGGTACTGTTGGTACGAATCTGTATGATCTGGGCTGGGTTGATTAGATAGGATCACTCTTGTTGCAAGATCCAACATTTTTTTAATTGGTTCCAACTACCCTCCTCACTCGTCTGGGTGACTTGTAATTGGGACTGATCTGTCCTTATTTAAGGAATTATCACAGTTGCTGGTTTAACAGAATCTACAAGAGGCGATGAGTTAAACCGCAATACCAGACCTCTCATTAATTTTCCTCACGCAGAAGGTATGAGATTTATTCCTTGCATTGTCTTTTTCGAGAGAATGTAATTGTCGTAATAGTCAGATCCACCAGAACACCAGTGTCCTTGATGTTAGAATTGACTTACAGTTCATCCAATTTCACCCCATTTTTTCAATGATGTCTTGCGGTCGCCCAAGACCAATTACGTGTAGATCAATCAGGATTTTGTCAACAACAATGGCATACACCAGTAGTGTGTATCTGCCAAGACGGACATATGGCTTTCCCCACACCATAAGCCTGGAGTCCTGAATTAGTAAGAAACCAAAAAATGTTTAATGTTACCTGAGTAATGGGGGACTAATTTAATGCCTTCTGTCACCCCCATTGGTGATGAATGTCTAATGGGAGTCTTTATCAAACAACGTTCCAATATTTTTTAGCTCCTTTATGACTAATTAATTATGTTGGTTGAAAGGTTTCAACTGCATTAGCCTTGAACAACAAGGCATTAATATTATCGTCTACCTTACAGTATTTGCTGTAAGGTAGCACCAGCATATTCACACTTGCTGTGTCATAAGTTGGCAAGCATCTAGTGCACCGTTGCAAGTGCTGTACACGACTGATATGGTTTGATAATCTAGGTAGGTAAAGCCTCTGTATATTGAATGATCCTACTTGCAAAACAAATAGTTCCATCCAACTGTTGCACAAACTGGAAACTCAAGCTTCCAGTGTACAGACGAAATAACAGATATAGATTGGAACACCGGAGAGTTTCCCATGCTACCTTGCTTCCCTTTAAATTGTGCAGCCTTAGGTTTGTAGTTAGCGTGGGTTTGTCAGGGGTCACCTGACTGAGTTTGTCATGTGGCTTAATTTTGTCAAAGGTTCGCAAGATTGATAGCTGGTTTTAGACACTTTGGCTTTTCTCTCTGGGTAAAAAACGCTTTATTAAGGTGTGACCAAATAGTTGTTAGAATGTCAGTATGTACTTTTCACTGTATACTTAGTTTTAAAAACCTCTCAGCTTCAATGGTGTTGATATATGTACAGAGGGAACTAAATAATGACTCCACCTTAAAACGAAAACTTTGTATGGACTCGGCATTGTTGGTTGGTGGAGGCAAGTCTAGCAGGTGGAAAGTAAGATGGTCATAAACAGTTAAGCATTATAATGTTTCTACCTTAGTAACTTGACTACCTTATGGGGACTATCATCGATGTGGTTTATATTTACTATCACAGACTTAACTTCCACTTCCAGAGGCTCTTTCAAGTAGGTAAACTTAGTTATATTACTTATGTTAGTTTGGGAATTATACATGTGGAGGAATTCCCCAAATTCCTTCCAGTTTCGCCAATATTTCTTTCAACGGTGGTTAAATTAGACGTGGAGAGGATTTACATTCTGTTGTGCTTTATTATTATTTAATTTTTGGAACTTGGCTTGGACATTATCCTCATACTGAGCCAAGCTGTATAGAATATAATCGAACTGATTAGTTACTGACTTGTCAACTGGGACTTTCTTCATATAGTTTGCAGCTGCATCGTTCACTTCCTGGAACATGTTTTATGCTACTTGTTAATTACTGTCCAGTAACGCAAGACTCATGTTATGATCAGTTGTGCACTAATGTAATTACCATGTCAAGTGACTCTTAACCCTTAAGTGTAACAAATTGGTGGGGGATGGGGCTCGTTACATATAAATAAGATAAAGCTGACTTGTGAGTACTCGTCTCCTCGAGCACTCGCCCAAATTCCTGTACAGTGACGGACTGGGTCTAAAAATAATGGCTGCCAGGAGACAAAGGGGCCACCCACAACTATTAGGCGGTCATTTAATTTTATAAGAAAAAATACCTAAGTGGGAAAAAGGTACAATCAATTTTTGTTTTCAAATTATTTGTATATTTTTTAGTAATTACATTAGGCATTAAACACAGACAACACAATAGCGTGATGCATCAAATGAACAAATGCACAAGGGCCGTGACTTGGATTCGAACATGCGTCCGGGAGCATCCAAGACGCTTCCTTAATCGACTGAGCTACGACATGGTAAAAGAGTTGAAACCGAAGTTCTACTGAACTTACTGGATCGTGCAGCCTCTCCCAGACACAAACCAGGGTTCGAATCTTCGTCACGGCCCTTGTGGATTTGTACCTTAGGCATCCTTCAGTCTCAGGAGGCTATGGAGTTGCGCTCTGGTTGTCAATCCTGGTGCAGCAAA
>NC_091220.1:22913041-22925541 GCF_040958095.1 Procambarus clarkii
GTGGGGCTTCTATGGGGTACTGGTACTATTAAGGGGTATAGGTAGTTAGAAGACAGGAGTATCAAATATGGGAGAGCTAAAAGGCCCGGCCCCCAAAATAAACTATCCACAGTAGTAATAACTTGCTACAAGACCAAATATGTTAGTCTAAGGGTTGATCACTGCGCTCCCACCTTGGAAGAAGAGATACTCTGTAATTCATGTACTTATTTATTAACCCGTTAACAACCCCCCATATACACTCACACCAATAACAATAATAATAATAACTTTACCACACTATCTTACGTTAAAAGCCTTGGTCCACATAGACAGGATACAAGGTTTACACTAATAACAAGCTAGGGTAAAGTACTACTGGATAAGCACTGAAGCTGGATGCAGCTTAGGGTAGTGAGACCACGTGGGACCCTAATACAAAACACAACACTTAGGGTAAACAAAACACTGGCAAATACTAACCCCAGGTCTCACCAATAGTTACTACCAGAGTAGGCACACTCACTAATGCCCCGTACTTAGTTTAAGGATACAGGAACTTCAGGTAAGGGAAATAAGTAAGAGGAGAAGGAAGGAGAGTAGGGGAGCAGCCACAGAGTAGGTCTTATCCACACACACCAGCCAGAGAGAAGAGCGAGCTCCTCGCGACCACCTGCTGCCTCCCTCATCGTTGTGCCGGGAGGAGCCTAATTGATCGTGCAGCTAAGCACATTAAAGATCTTCCCCTATGCAACGTATTGTTACTTTATGAATGATTAGAAAGTATTAGTAAGCAAAGTTGGTGCCTATGTTATTATTTAATAATCAACCCCCAGCTCAGTCTTTAAATGCTCTTTGAGAAACAATAATAGTCTTACGTCTGGCAGGGAAGATACAAACAATTTCCATTCGAAATGCGCCAACTGTACTACTTGGGAAGTTTAATAGCTCAATTTTGACCTCTGGTTTCCACTGGAGAACCCAGGGTCGTAACACTCCTCCCCCCTTCAGAGAAAAAAAAAAATGTGACCACTAGAATAGTAGTCATATTTTTTTTGTAAGAGTATACAGAGAACAAAAAGAAAAACATGACAAAAACAAAAAATCAATCAAAAGCAATTTCTCTGCAAAAAAAAATACAAAGGAGTTCTCTGAAAGAAAAAAAAAAACATACACAACAAAAATAAAAGAACAGGGAAGTAAATAAATTGGACACGGAATATTTAATGTCACAGGAGAACCTAAAAAAAAATAACTAAAGCATGACAGTTGGTAAATGGCTTTCTGTGGCTCAGATGAATGTTATTCAGGCAACCGGGACAGAGCGTCGGCTATCACGTTGAGTCTGCCCGGTAGGTGGGTAATGGAAAGATTGAAGTCCTGTAGGTACAATGCCCACCTGAGGATGCGTTTATTCTTACCCTTCATCTGAGTCAGGAAGACTAGTGGGTTATGGTCCGTGTACACTTCCACTATATTACCTGTGAGGTAAACTTCGAACTTTTTACATGTTAACACTAGCGCCAACGCCTCTTTTTCTACCACTGAATAATTGCGTTGCGCCTTGTCGAATTTCACAGAGTAATAATATACTGGGTGTTCCACCTGATCATCCCCAGTTTGCAACAACACTGCACCAGCACCCGAGTCAGACGCGTCAACATGAATTTTAAACGGTCGGTCGAACCTTGGACTAGCAAGCACTGGGGCGGAAGCTAAGATCAATTTCAAATTTTTAAATGCCTCTGCACAGTCTGATGACCACTTAAATTTAACGGCTTTCCGCAACAAGTCTGTGAGAGGAGTGGCAACACTGGAAAAGTTCTGACAAAAACGTCGATAGTACGCACACATACCGATAAATCTTTGAACGTCCTTTTTAGACTTTAGTACTAGATACTCCAGAATGGCATTGATTTTATCTTGCCGAGGTAACACTTTTCCTTGGCCCACTTCATAACCGAGGTACGTCACTGTGCCTTGGCCAAAATGACACTTTTTAGCATTTAAGGTAAGATTTGCCCTTTTCAAGATGGCAAACAACTGGCGTAACCTAGCTATGTGGTCAGCCCAATTACTGTCAAACAGCACGATATCATCTAAATACGCCCGACAATTTGGCACCTTAGCGAGTAGAGAGTTCATGAGTCTCTGGAACGTGGCAGGGGCATTACGCAAGCCGAACGGTAACACTTGATACTCAAAAACACCCTCGGGTGTCACGAACGCAGTGAGCTGTTTAGCACGTTCAGTGAGTGGGATTTGATAATACCCCCTCGAGAGGTCGAATTTCGAAACGTACTTGGCATTTCCCAACTCGTCGATGCAGTCCTCGAGGAGGGGCAGTGGATAGGCATCCACAATGGTCACCTTGTTGAGATGCCGATAGTCGGTGCATAATCGCCAGGAGCCGTCTGGTTTGGGGACCAAAAGGCAGGGCGAGCACCAAGAGCCCTGGCTCGGCCGGATGAGGCCGTGCTGGAGCAAGAAGTCGACCTCCTTCCGTACGATGGCCTTCTTTTCTGGACTCATCCGATAGGGTTGAAGGCGAATGGGAGTGTAGTCCGTCAACTCGACATCATGGCAAATGGCATCAGTCTGGGTCGGGACCTCCCCGAACAGACTGGAGAATTCATCAACCAACGACTGCACCTCTTCACGTTGGGCCATCTGCAAATGGGACAGTCCCTCCACAGCATTCACAGAACTAGAATTATTGAAAATGAGATTAGTTGGGTCCCCAGAACAATCATCCCCTCTCTCACTGGAAATGGAAACATTGGTTAGTGCAATGGGCCTGGGGCCCTGGAGCTTCTTCAGTCGATTTACATGTATGAGCATTACCTGGTTACGTTTGTCAGAGTGCCTCACTTTGTACGTGAGGTCCCCAGTCTTTTCTGTCACAATGTAGGGGCCTTCGTACTTGTGGGACATAGTGTTCCCTAGTCGAGGCTTTAACACCAGGACAGGGTCGCCAGGCTGAAATACCCGTAACTTAGATTTAGCATCGTTACGTTCTTTCATCTTTTCTTGGGCCTTGCCAAGATACTTTAATGCAGCCGCCTTGCAGTCCTTGAGTCTCTGGTGGTGTTGCGCAAAGAAAGCCGAACCTTCGGTTAACGTTACGTTCCCTAACAGATTCTCCTGTAACATTTGCAAGGGTCCACGAACTTTATGGCCAAAGACTAACTCAAAAGGAGAACAGCCCAGTGAACTTTGTAATCCCTCTCTAGCCGCAAACAAAACATACGGTAAATTCTCATCCCACAAGGTGTGGGAACTCTCGCACGATGTCTTCAACATCTGCTTCAGAGTTAGATGGAAACGTTCAATTACCCCCTGACTCTGTGGATGGTATGGGCTGGAAACCTTATGAGTTATTCCATGTTCCTTACAAAATTGCTCGAAAACATCAGACTTAAAATTAGTACCATTGTCAGTTTGCACGACCCGAGGCAGTCCAAAAGTGGAAAAAAAATTGCAACATACGAGCAACAACAGTTTTTGCTCGGATGTTCCTTACAGCAAAAGCCTCTGGGTAACGAGTAGTGATACACATCATCGTGATTAGGTAAATATTACCAGACTTAGTTCTAGGTAATGGTCCAACACAGTCCATTACCACATGAGAAAATGGTTCCTCTGGCACGACAATAGGCCTTAGAGGAGCTTTAGGTGGAGTCTGGTTTGGTTTCCCAACCAGTTGACAAACAATACACGCATTACAAAATTTTGCCACATCGCTTTTCAGCTTGGGCCAGAAAAAATACTTTAAAATTTTGTGATACGTAATATTAATACCTTGATGTCCCCCCATAGGATCATCATGAGCAGCTGCCAAAACTCTTTCTCTATAGCAGGTCGGCAACATAACCTGGTGGACTACCTCCCACTCATTTGACAAGGGAGCACTCTGTGGTCTCCATTTTCTCATCAAAATCCGATCATTGTAGTAGTACCCAGTTGCTGCGTCTACAATTTCCTCCATAGAGACGGCTGTTTCATGACAATCTGCAAGAGTGGGGTCAGCTTTCTGAAACTCACTCAAGGAGGCATCTAGGCCTTGGTCAGATGCCATTGGCCGAGGCTCAACAGTGTTCTCCACCTCCCCACTACTCTCGGTAGATGGCGGTGGCAGGCTCTCCACAATGTCCTCGGCCACGTCATCGAGTCGGGCCATGAATGTGTCCGCGAGGTCCACTTGGCTTTCACCACTCTGAAAGCTCCTCGTGACCTCGGGATTTACCACCTTGGCAAGCACAGGGCTGCCCTTACATTTAAGTCCCATAGACCTGGTCACCGCGCACGCAGGGTACACAACATTATCCTCTGCGGCGGGTGGATCCAGGCAAACCTTAGGGGTAGGCAACATAATAGGCAGTCTGGAGTCCCCTACCTTATCCCCTGCTAAATCATTACCAACTATTACATCAACATTAGGGAAAGGTAGGTATGAAGTGACTCCGACTGTACAAACACCCTTGTGGAAATCAGATTCCAGGGTAACCTTATGGAGGGGTACTGCCCGAGTATCACTAGTGACACCCTCGACCAGTACCACCTCTCCAGTGTCGAGAGTGTTGGCACCTTGCAACGCACTCTCTAAAATTAAAGTCTGGATGGCACCGGTGTCTCGGAAGATCACCACGTCCTTCCAGGAAGAACCCTCAGACAAAAGTAGTCTCCCTTTCGATAAGAATGGGGTAAGCAAGTCCAACCACTGTGGGTTGGAGGTCTTACTCCCTAACCCTTCTGAAAGCCTCAAGCCCTGTGTCACAACTAGAGCATTGGGTCTTTTTTCAGGGTGCAGTTGCCAACAACGGCTAATAGTGTGGTTTGGACGATTACAGTGACCACAAAAACGTCGGGGAGAAGAGACATTACTAACAGAATTACCCTTCGGTTCACCTTTAGGTGCCGTTGGGTTAGACACTTTAACAGGGTTAGTTATGTCTGAAACAGAAGGTGCATTAGTTAAAGGGTTAGAATGAGCTGGTCTGGACTGGCTGTGGGTATAAGGTTTGCTACGCTGTGGGGTATAATTATTTTTATTGGGCCTTTTGCCCGCCAATTGGTAGTTTTCTGCCAACTTGGCCAAATCCCCTATTTTAGAATTTAACTCTATCCTTCCTCTAATATACTGGGAAACATTCTCTGGCATCATATTTATAAAATGCTCCATTAAAATTAAGTTCCTGAGAGCCTCGTATGTTTCGGCTTTCGCCGAGCGAATCCATCTATCAAATAATCGAATTTGATCATTCACAAATTCAGTGAGCGGTTGGTTGTGAGTAGGCCTAAGGTTACGATAAACTTGGCGGTGAGCTTCAGGAGTAATTTCATATGCCCGCAAAATACATTCCCTGACTTTATCATATTCGAAACACTCGTCGTCAGGCATGTTTATAAAAATATCTTGTGCTTTACCCCTAAGTCTTCCCTGTAGGATTTTTACCCACTCTTCCTTTGGCCAGTTCATGGAAGTGGCCACTCTCTGAAAATGGTTGAAAAACCTTTCAGGGTCAGACTCGGAAAATTCAGGCAAATTATGCTTTTTCTCATAATGCCTGGGGTTTGAATCCCCGGCAGGTGGAGGTCCAGTGGCATTCGCTCTAATTCTAGCCTCCTCGGTTTTGAGTTTTTGCTCCTCTAATTTTATTTTTGCTAACTCTAAAGCTAATTCACTTTCCCTATGAGTTGCACTTTCTGCTTGGCTAGGCTGGCATAAAGGTGTATCACTTGCCAATAGTTGTTCATCAATACAATGTTCTAATATTTCATTTACCAAAGTCCACTTTTTATCTGCGACATTTAATTCTAGGCCAAATTCCTGGCCTAACAATACTAAATTAGACTTTTTAAGTTTCTTTATCTCTACCACTGAAGGCTCCCTTGCCAGGTTCTGCATTTCAGAAGACATCACTAATAATTTTAGCTCCCAGCCAAAGAAAAAATTAAAAAATAAAAATTGGAAAAAAAACAAAAATTTGCACGGCCCCTAACACAAGGCCACACTAACCTTAATCGTGAAGGGATCCAGCTGGGTGTCCAGTCAGTGCAAGAATGTCCTTTGCTAGATGAGCTGGACCCTAGGCTAGCACACAACCGTTCCCAGGTCTCACCAATAGTTACTACCAGAGTAGGCACACTCACTAATGCCCCGTACTTAGTTTAAGGATACAGGAACTTCAGGTAAGGGAAATAAGTAAGAGGAGAAGGAAGGAGAGTAGGGGAGCAGCCACAGAGTAGGTCTTATCCACACACACCAGCCAGAGAGAAGAGCGAGCTCCTCGCGACCACCTGCTGCCTCCCTCATCGTGGTGCCGGGAGGAGCCTAATTGATCGTGCAGCTAAGCACATTAAAGATCTTCCCCTATGCAACGTATTGTTACTTTATGAATGATTAGAAAGTATTAGTAAGCAAAGTTGGTGCCTATGTTATTATTTAATAATCAACCCCCAGCTCAGTCTTTAAATGCTCTTTGAGAAACAATAATAGTCTTACGTCTGGCAGGGAAGATACAAACAATTTCCATTCGAAATGCGCCAACTGTACTACTTGGGAAGTTTAATAGCTCAATTTTGACCTCTGGTTTCCACTGGAGAACCCAGGGTCGTAACAAAGAGCGAGAAGCAGAAGCACAGATGAAGCGTGAGGAGCGAGAAGCACAACTGCGCCGAGAAGAACAAGAGCGAGAAGCACAGATGAAGCGTGAGGAGCGAGAAGCACAACTGCGCCGAGAAGAACAAGAAGCACAACTGCGCCGAGAAGAACAAGAGCGAGAAGCACAGATGAAGCGTGAGGAGCGAGAAGCACAACTGCGCCGAGAAGAACAAGAAGCACAACTGCGCCGAGAAGAACAAGAGCGAGAAGCACAGATGAAGCGTGAGGAGCGAGAAGCACAGATGAAGCGTGAGGAGCGAGAAGCACAGATGCAGCGTGAGGAACGAGAAGCACAGCTGCGCCGGGAAGAGCAAGAACGAGAAGCACAGCTGCGCCGGGAAGAACGAGAGCAAGAAGTTAGGCTGAGACAAATGGAAATAGAAGCCAACCAGGAGGTGGAGCTGAAGCGAGCTGAACTGGGACTAGGTGCCCCTGCCCCGCCACAGGAAGACCGACGAGTGAGGGAACGAGACCTGCCGGTCTTTGTGCCTAGTGAAGCCGAAAGTTTCTTCGATCACTTTGAGAGAGTTGCTGCTATGAAGAGGTGGCCGAGGGCGGAGTTGGTCCAAGGGAGGCTCACAGGTGAAGCTCGTGAAGCCTTCACTATGCTCGACTTCCAAGAATGCACTAACTACGATGCGGTAAAACGAGCTGTGCTCCGTTCCTTTAAACTCACGCCAGAGTGTTACCGGAAGAGGTTTAGAGAATGTACCCGGTTGCCAGGAAAATCGTATGCGGAGACGGCGAGGGACATGGAAAGAAAGTTCCTTAAGTGGATGGACTCTGAAGAAGCGGGGTCGGCCGAAGAAATCAAGGAACTAATGGTCATGGAAAAGTTTATGTCCATGCTCTCTCCTGAGATCAGGATGAGGATAAAGGAGGCGGACATAAAGAACCTGAGGGCCGCAGCCGACCGGGCCGACATGTTAGAAGAAGCCCTACGCCCACGCCGAGAGGGACAGAACCGACCACCCGCATACGTCGGAAACGATCGGAGTTATAGAAGGACGGATGGATGGAGGACAGGAGCGAGTTCTCCCAAATCCCACCTCTCAAGTTGGAACACCCGAGGATCAAAAGGTACTGTAGAACCAATCAAGAAGAACCAAGCGGGGAGCTCGGGAGCTGTCGTTTCGACCAAGGAGTCAACAAGCGGTGCGGGAAAGACGCAGGGTGCGACGGCCTCAGGAGGCAGTGCTAAGGCGAGCGGTGGCGGATGGTCTCCGCCGAGGGGCCGCTGCTACAATTGCGGAATACCCGGACACGTCGCACGGGAATGCAGACGCCCTAAGCAGCGGGGACACATTGCTTTAGTGATGTTCGAGGACCAGAGGGCCGAGAGAGTGCGGGATGAACCCGTGCTGAGTGGGGAGAAGAAAGTTCACCCATTCGTGTGTCAAGGAACCGTAAGGATGGGGGACGCAGACCCCATCCCCGTGAAGATCTTAAGAGACACCGGGGCTGACTTTACCCTGGTAAGTGAAACCCTGTTCCCCGAAGGTTACGAAAGTACCAGTGTGGGGGTGGCAAGTGTGACCACTGTGGGAGGCCCAGTGAGGATGTCCCTACACCAGGTGACTTTAAATTCCGACTATGGCTGCCAGACCCTAGTGGTGGGAGTCTGTACATCAATGCCCAAGATGGAGGCGCAGGTCATCTTGGGGAATGACGCGTGTGGAGGATATGTCCTTCCGAACCTTGTGAAAGGCGAAGAATGCCTAGAACAATACAAGGAGACGGGCGGAGAGTGGAACGCCTGTGGGGGCGAGAAGGGAATCGCACCAGTGGCGTTCCCAGTTTGTGCGGTGATACCAAGACGACGCGAAGAACAAGGAGGTTGTGGATCTGATGGGGCTGAGGAGACAACTGACAGCCCGGGAGTAGATCGCCTCTTCGTAGAACCCGGAGAACGAGCGGAGGGCGGAGACAGCCCAAGTGGTGAGTTGCAGGTGACCCTCACCAGTTCTCTAGGGGTAGACCGCGCTCGTCTTGAACAGTTGCAGCAGGAGGAGTTCCCCGATTTGATTAGTGAGGCCCAAGGAGGACGTGTTGGTCCTGAGAAGGCTACTCATTTGTACCTTCAACACGGCATGCTGATGAGGCAGTGGAGACCTGTGAGGGTGGAGGCCGGGGAAGAGTCCCTAAGCACGAGGCACCAGGTAGTGTTGCCGGCCCAGTGCCGAGCGGCCGTGTTGGACCTAGCGCACTCCGTGGACTCTGCAGGTCACCTGGGAGTGACGAAGACGCTACGAAGGATCAGGGATTACTTTTACTGGCCAGGTATGGACGCCGAGGTGAGGCGCTATTGTAAGACGTGCTTACCATGCCAGAGGGCAGGGAAGAGCCAGTCCGCGATACCGAAGGCCCCTTTGATCCCTGTTCCAGCGTTTGGGCCTGCTTTCGAGCGTCTGCTAGTTGATGGAGTGGGTCCTTTGCCAAGGACGAAGAGAGGGAACACCTACCTAATGACAATAATGTGCACATCCACCAGGTTTCCAGAAGCCGTCCCGATGCGACGTTTAACATCGCAAGGAGTAGCCAGCCAACTGCAGCGATTTTTCTCGTGGGTAGGGATGCCCAAAGAGATCCAGACAGACTGCGCAAGCATTTTTCAGTCGAAGTGGTTCCGACAGACGATGGCAGGATGGGGAGTGACTCAGATTCGATCGTCGCCCTACCGACCGCAGTCGCAGGGGGCGATCGAAAGATTCCACTCCACATTGAAGACTGTGCTGAGAGTGTTCTGCGCAGAACAGGGGGCTGAGTGGGATGATGCTATATACCCCGCGTTATTTGCCATACGCAACGCGGTGGTAGAATCACTAGGATTCTCACCATTCCAGCTAGTGTATGGACACGAGGTGAGAAGTCCCCTGTCCATGCTGAGGGATCAATGGACACCGGCAGCGACCGTGGGAACGGTGAACGAATATGTCCAGAAGTTTAAAGAACGTCTCACTCTAGCGAAGGAACTGGCTGGGAAGCACCTGAAGGAGGCGCAGCGTAAAATGTCGGAGTGGTACGACAAGAGAGCTACGCAGAGGGATTTCCAGGTCGGGTCCCAAGTAATGGTCTTGCTTCCAGGCAAAGGTAGGGTGACCGAGTCACGGTTCGAGGGACCATACCAAGTGCTGCGACGGTTGGGTCCGGTGTTGTACGAAATTGGGAAGTCGGACAGATCCCGAAAGAAACAGGTGTGTCACGTGGACCGCCTGAAGCCCTTCTTCACTGTGGACGGAGGAACCGCCAGGCAGGAAGGAACGATGACCCGGGAACCCCAGCAGAAGACAGTTCTATGCGTACAGGTGGACCAAGAACTCCCGGAGGAGGAAGGAAAGTGGTCCAGGGCGAATGGCACCCGTCTCACCAACACTGAGAGTCTGGCAAACATCAAGGACAAGCTGTCGCATCTGGAAGGGCAACAGAGAGCGGACCTGACGGACCTACTGAGAAAGAATGCCTCCCTCTTCACCGACGTGCCCCGACGACACCGGAGTGTGACGCACGAGGTGGAGGTGAGGGACGCCAGGCCCGTCAAACAGAGCGCGTACAGGGTGAGCCCAGAGAAGCGAGAGCTGATGAGAAAGGAGGTGGAGTACCTCCTTGAGAACGACCTTGCGGAGCCCAGCAAAAGTGAGTGGAGTTCCCCGTGCCTGTTGGTGAGGAAAAGCGACGGAACATACCGCTTTTGTACAGATTACAGGAGGGTGAACTCCATCACGGTGGCGGATTCTCACCCCATGCCAAGAGTGAGTGACTGCATTGACCAGGTGGGCAGTGCACGGTATGTATCCAAGGTCGATCTTCTCAAGGGGTACTACCAGATCTCCCTGACTCCTGAGGCCAGGAAGATATCAGCTTTCGCGACTCCTGATGGGCTGTACCAGTACAAGGTGTTGCCCTTCGGCATGAAAAATAGCGGCAGCTGCTTCCAGCGAATGATGAACGAGCTGTTAAGGGGTGCAGCAGGATGCACGGTTTACATCGATGACATCGTCGTGTACGCCGACGATTGGGGGACGCATCTGGAGAGACTTGGGGAGTTATTCAGAAGGTTAGAGGAGGCTAACCTGACTGTAAATTTGGCCAAGAGTGAGTTCGGGAAAGCTCACTTAGAGTACCTCGGTTTTGTCATCGGCCAAGGTGAAGTCACTCCAGTTGATGATAAAGTTGCAGCCATAAAGGAATACCCCGTGCCCAAGACGCGCAAGGAGTTGCTCAGGTACCTCGGAATGATAGGGTACTATCGTGGGTTCTGCCGGAATTTCTCCACGGTAGCGCATAACCCGGGACCTCTCGGGTTATGCGCATCCCCTAACCGAGCTACTCTCCAAGAATGTAAGATGGAGATGGGGAGGGGCCTGCCAAGAGTCTTTTGAAAAGACCAAGAAATTGTTGACAGAGGCCCCAGTATTGATATCTCCAGATTTTTCAGCCGGTTTTATCCTGTACGTGGACGCCAGCGACGTTGGAATAGGGGCCATGTTGGCTCAAGAACGGAGTGAAGTGCATAGGCCAGTAGCCTTCTACTCGAAGAAGTTCGTAAAATACCAGCGGGCCTACAGCACCGTTGAGAAGGAGGCATTGGCGCTAGTTATGGCCCTGAAGCACTTTGACGTGTACGTGGGAGGAGGGGCGAGACCTGTCTTAGTATTCACCGATCACAACCCTCTCACATTTTTATACAAGATGAAGAATTCCAACCAACGTCTAACGAGGTGGGCGTTGTTACTGCAAGAATACGGGCTGGAAATCAGACACATCAAGGGGAAGGACAACGTAGTAGCGGATGCCCTATCCCGCATACACTAAACAGACATGACTCTTATTTTAAGGGGAGGGGTATGTGACGGAGTTCCCCCCCTTGTAATTCTCCCACGCCTTCAGTAAGAGTCATGTCTGCTTTTCCCAAGCGTTCTCTACGTTGCAGGCTACAATTCGATATATGGGAGAGAGTGAAGTGTTCTCGGAGAGCCGAGAAATTTGTGAAATATTGATATTTTGGCCTGTGGTTTAGGCCCTTTAGGGAGCCAAGATGGCGCTTACCTCTCTGATCTCCCGCCAAAACCGTGTGACGTCAGTGGCACCGGATTGGTCACCGACAGCAAGGTGGCACCGGGAGCCAATGAAAACTTCCCATAGTAAAAGTGACGTCACGAAGGAAGGGGGTCCGGCCAGCGCGCCGGGCTGGCGCCAGCAGTCAGACACGACACGTCATAGAGGTCGGACGTGCGACGGCTGGTCCTGTCAGTTTGGACAGTTATTCCAGCTCCCGTGGATTTACGCGTTACCCGAAGTTCGCCAGTACTCTGAGAAGTCTTCCCTAGTTCATGTGTTGAACCAGAAGAGGGAATTGACGGTAATTTGAGCAACAAGTGCTCCAGTCAGGTACTGTGCCAGTAGCAGTGAAGCCGTGCAGTGACGTACGTGACGTCTGTGGCAATTCACCAGTTCGTGACAGCGTAGTGGCAGACAGAGCCACTGGGTAGCTGAGGAAGAGAGGACTATTTGGGGAAACCGAACGACTGTAGCTGAGACGTAGGCGACAGCCGTTGCTGGGAGAAGACGACGGCCAGGAGACCGACTCCAACCTTCAAGAAGTCAAGAAGGAGGACGGACCTGCAGTGAGGAGGCACGGAGACGACGCGCTAAACGGTGGGACGACGAGAGGCTCTGGTAGGACACGACGACGTGTAGTGTGGGGGCGTTCCCGACACGAGGACCAGGAGCTGCATCTCGACTCTCATCGGAGGATAGGGTGAAGTAGGTGGTTCTAGTTCCCTCCCCATTCCCCTTTAGTTAGCTATGTTATTTGGCTATATTTTCTAGCCTGAGGATTTTATATGTCGTGAGCAAG
>NC_091220.1:22930541-22938041 GCF_040958095.1 Procambarus clarkii
AATCTTCTGCAATCTGACTGTAGGAGGACAAAGAGGGCCATAGTTCCTCTAGCTCGAACTTTAGTTGCTGAATTGGGACCTCAGCAGCAGTTCTCGTCACCAGTTGACACCTCGCACCCCTACACGTCAGAGATGATGATACATACAACGGTAGGGAATTAGCTTACTTTTTCAGAGCACAAAAGTTCGCTAATTCTGTAAGTATCATATTAAATTCAGTAGGAAAAACTTGCTTTATGTCCTATAGAGACTCGGCAAGGTACGCCTACATCCTTGGACTACCAATTTTACTTTTGAGGCAATTAACTGTTTCATTTGTTTTCGAAACTCTGTTTCATTTGTTAGTAGGATTTTCTTGCCCTTATCCTCTTACATGAGTACCGGGTACAAGATTTCCTGCGCCCTTGATTTAAATTAATCATTTAACATCTTTTACTTAACTTTAATTGTTAAAGATCCCACAGGATAGGTACCAGTTGCCACGTTGTCCTGTTTCTGACATTCACTATAACTGAATATTCGTTGTACCTTTATTTGCTAATTTCACCATGTTTCGTCTCCAAGCTTTCCGTGCAGATCCAGCAGGTGCAATAGGGACTTTAAGTCATGTCAAGAAGACTGAATTACAAACTCTTGCACATGAGTATCAGCTAACAGTTCCCTACCAAGCCAACAAGAGTGAAATATACAATCTGTTGCTGGATCATTTCTTAGAACAAGGTAAGATAGACTCTGAAACTCATGAAACTTACTATATTGCAGATAAAACTGATTTGGCGACGATGAAACTCAAACTAGAGCTGGCCAAGATTGAACGTGAGCAGCAAAGGGAAGCCCGCGAACAGCAAAGGGAAGCCCGCGAACAGCAAAGGGAAGCCCTCGAACAACAAGAACGAGCTGCTGCCATACGAAGGGAAGAACACGAACGTGAGGCTGCTTTGAGGAGAGAAGAACACGAACGCGAAGCTGCCTTGAGGAGAGAAGAACACGAACGTGAGGTCGCATTACTCCGTGAACGGGAACGCGTACAGCTTGAAACCAAACAACGCGAGTTGGAGATGCAACGCGAACATGACAAGCAACAAGCGACTCTGGCTCTAGAGTGTCGTCAACGCGAAATCGCCTTGGAAACTTCACACTTCACTCAACGCCAGCAAGCTAAAGCCAATCTTCCCGTCAGTTTTAATATATCACATGCAAGTAAGTTAATGCCATCCTTTGTAGAAGCAGAAGTTGATGTGTTTTTCACCACCTTTGAAACCCTTGCTAATCAACTCAGTTGGCCTGTCGACCAATGGGCCAAACTTCTCAGAGTCCATCTTACAGGTAGAGCTGCATTCACACTCAGTACTTTGGCGTCTGAGAATGACTACCAGACTCTGAAACAAGCAGTGTTGGACGCCTACCTCCTTTCCACGGAAAGTTATAGAAGGAAATTCCGTGACCACCTGAAGGCAAGTACCACTACCTTCCTCGAGTTTGATAACACAAAACGGAGATATTTCATGAAATGGCTGGAAGCAGCACATGTCTCTACTTTTACAGAACTCGTCAACCTGATGCTAGTTGAAGAATTCTTGAGACGTGTGCCGCCTCCTGTCCATCTCTACTTAGCAGATAAAGAAGAAACCGACTACCTGAAGTGTGCTAAGTCGGCTGACACTTACAGCCTCATCCACCGGCTGACACCCGAACCATCCTCCAGTATGAAGTCGTGGTACAGTTACGAGAAAGTGAGCCCCGATCAAGCTGGTTCGCAACTGTACTGCAAGTATTGTAGACTCTATGGACATGCCATAGACAAGTGTGGTAAGTCTCAATACAAGGGAACCACTGACCCACAGAAACCCAAACCAACTCCTCCTAAGTCCGGTAAGCCTGTGATGAATGTTGGTGTTAATGTTAATGATCTTTCTCTTTTCAGTAACCACCTGTATACTGGAACTGTCTCTGCCAACGGTTCAAATCCGGAGGGACGTTTCAAATTGAAGATCTTGAGGGACACAGCGGCTCTTCAATCGATCATCTTGAAGTCGGCTGTGCCCAACATCGTCTATACCGGAGAAACTGTCTTCATCACTGACCTCACTGCTACCACTCCATACCCTCTCGCCAGAGTCCACCTGGATTGTCCCTACGTGAACGGAGAAGTCCAAGTCGCCGTCAGGGAAAAGCCTTTTCCCATGCCTGGAGTGCAACTTCTCCTAGGCAACGACTTTGCAGAAGACCTGCAACCGACCAACCTGATCGTCATGGACAAACCCCAGGTGTGTAACTCTGTGCTAATAAACCCTATTCTAGCGTATGTTCCAGCAGAGGTTCAAGAGAGTGATGAAGTTTCTCCTCCGGTTCTCGTGACCACCCGTGCACAAGCCGCACGTCCACAGCCAGCTGACTCTACTGCTACCGCTGTCCATCAAGACCCTCAGAAACTACCCCCGAATCTGACCAAGTTGGAGTTCCGTAAGTTGCAGAGGGAAGATCTTACTTTAACACCATTGTTTTTCCAGGCTGAGACTCAACCCGACAGTATTCCTGGGTTCTTCCTAGAGAACGACTTGCTCTACCGCAGATATAGACCCAGTAAACTGAAGGAGGAGGACGATTGGGCCAACATCGAACAACTTGTGATTCCTACCAGCCTGCGGCCCACTATTCTACTCCTGGCCCACGGAGCGCTCTCCCACTACGGCTTCAACAAGACTTACCATGGAATTCGTCAAGACTACTACTGGCCAGGTATGGTAAATAGCGTCAAACAGTACGTAAAACAGTGTCATACATGTCAGATGGCAGGCAAACCGATCATCTCCATTCCCAGAGCGCCACTGATTCCCATACAGGTGCCTGCGGAACCTTTCCACAGACTCATAATAGACTGTGTTGGTCCTTTACCTCGGACCAGTTCAGGTAACGCCTACATCCTAACCATCCTGTGTCCTACCACCAGATTTCCCATAGCAGTTCCAGTGAAGAACATCACGGCTGCTATGGTTGTAAAACATCTATTGAAGATCTTCACTCAATACGGATTTCCCAGGGAGTTTCAGAGCGACTGTGGTACCAACTTCACCAGTGATCTCTTCAAAAGGACACTGGAGGAGTTCAACATCAAACAGGTCCAGCCCCTATCATCCTGCTTCACAGGGTTCTCTTGAACGTAGTCATCAGACTATCAAAGCACTCTTGAAAAAGTTTTGTAGTGAAACCTCTAAGGATTGGGATAAGCAAATCGACCTTATAATGTGTATTTACAGAAGTCTTCCCAATGAGTCCCTAGGAGTATCTCCTTATGAGATGCTCTACGGCCGTAAGTGCCGTACTCCCCTTAAGGCTTTCAAAGACTCTCTCCGAGATGCCACCTTCAGTGAGCATCAGAATGTGCCCCAGTTTCTTCAAAACCTTCAACACATTCTAGAGAGAGTCCACCGTTTTGCCCATGATAATCTATTGAAAGCCCAGGAGAGGATGAAGACTCATTACGACCAGACCAGCAAAGTAAGAAAATTTAAGCCGGGAGACTTCGTCCTAGCATACTTCCCTATCCCAGGTTCACCTTTACAAAACAGGTTTTCAGGACCCTACCGCGTCAAAGAGTGCAGAAATAACAACAACTACGTAATAGAGACTCCAGATAGGTGGCGGAAGACCCAGCTGTGCCACGTCAACCTCCTGAAGCAATATAATGGTACTCCTCCCACTGTCCTAATTAATTATTCCACCTTCACAGAACCCTACTTCCACAGTGAGACCTTCCCAGCTTCTCCTCCCGAAAGCACTGACAAGGAGTCAGCGCTTTCTAATTCCGAAATCCTTAATGATCTTCCCAAATACTTTCAGGATAATCCTAGTGCACCTCTTGTCAAGATCTTCAGAGAACATCAGGAGTTGTTCCGAGATGACCCCCAAGAGTGTAATGTTACCCAGCACGACATCCAACTGCTCCCCGACACCCGGCCGATTCGTCAACCCTTCTACCGAATCAGCCCGAGCAAGAAGGAAGTCATGCGTGCTGAGGTGCAGTACCTCTTGGATCATGGACTGGCTACACCTTGTGAGTCCCCCTGGGCCTCACCTTGTATCTTGGTGCCCAAACCCCAAGGTAAGGTGCGGTTATGTACTGACTATCGTAAACTCAACAATGTAACTGTCAAGGATGCTTACCCCTTGCCAAGGATAGATGACATCCTTGACGCCATTGGTAGTGCCCAGTACTTGTCCCAAGTGGACTTGCATAAGGGGTACTATCAAGTGTGTCTAACGGAGCGAGCTAAAGAGATATCTGCCTTCATCACTCCTTTTGGACTTTTCAGATATGAACGCCTTCCTTTCGGACTATGTAATGCCCCGGCCACCTTTCAGAGAGCTGTCAACCGTGTCATCCAGGGCTTGGATAACACATACGCCTACCTGGACGATATCGTCGTAGCCTCCAACACCTGGAGTGAACATCTGCTCCAGCTGCGACGTCTGTTCTCCAAGCTCCTGACAGCCGGCCTCACCATCAACCTGGGCAAGTCCACCTTCGCGAAAGGTAAAGTGCGTTATCTGGGTCATGTTATTGGGAGTGGCAGCATAGCTCCGTTAGACTCACACACTCAAGCCATCCAACAGTATCCACAGCCTACCACCAGGAAGCAGCTCCTGCGCTTCCTTGGTCTTGCCTCCTACTACCGTAGGTTTGTGAGGAATTTCAGTACAGTCGCCACACCTCTAATTCTATTAACCAGTCCCAAGCAACGGTATAATTGGACCATGCAGCAAACCGTTGCTTTCGAACAACTCAAATTCCTCCTCTGTTCTAATCCCATTCTCGCCTCACCAGATATCACCAAGCCTTTCGTCCTTCATGTCGACGCCAGTGGTACCGGCGTTGGTGGTGTCCTGATGCAACAACGAGGCGAGGAGGTTCTACCTGTCAGCTACTACAGCTACAAATTGAAACCACACCAGAGGAACTACAGCACTATTGAAAAGGAGCTACTATCCATCGTCCTGAACCTCCAACACTTCGCTCCGTACCTACAAGGCGCCAGGTCTACAACCATCTTCTCAGACCACAACCCTCTCCGCTTCCTACATCTAGCCCAATTCACTAACCAGCGTCTTCTACGATGGGCTTTGTATTTACAAGATTTCAACCTGGAGATCCGCTATATCAAGGGTTCTGACAACACCATAGCCGATGCCCGCTCCAGAGTTTATGAAGAAGCGACTCCATCCATTACTCCACCACATAACGACGTACTTCTTCCAGAACCGCAGGCTTCGGGGGAGAGTTGTGACGATAATCTCCTTCAAGAGATTGAGCCTGCTCTTCCCTCCAAAAGACGCCGACATAAACATCTATATAAAACAAGTATGGAAGAAATGTCCAACAACGACAACAACATCTCCAAGGTTTGCCAGAGAGCAAAACGTATGCAGCCAGGAACACCTGCTCCACCTCAAACTGCCAAACTACCTGTCTTGTCGCCGGCTCCTCGCTGATTGGCTGTGAGTCTAGCTGCAACTGCACTCCACCCACCATACTACTTGATGTCTGGGGCCGCCACGACCTCAGTCTTCAGAATATTCAGTGCTTTCATACGGTTAACACGTCTTCTTGGTAGACTAAGCTGTGGCTTACGTGTACTAAGAGAGGTGATAGCTTAAAGCCAATATTCCTGCACCTCTCATTTTATTGTATATTGCACAGCTTGTTATTACTCACTTGTCTTAACGTAACTTTTCATTTTGTCATTTAATTATTCTTATTATTTTAATTGATCTTATTATACGAATTTGTGTGTCCATTTTATTTATGTTGTACTTTCTTTAACGTAATTAAAATTTCATTGTTAAAATTTACTTGTGTTTTGTGTGTCTTCTCCTTACCTTACCACAGACGAAGTTCCAGATTTTCTATTTTTTTTTTCTATATGTGACGAGGCCATACCCCTAGCTTTTGAACAGCCGAACACCAACGCGTTACCGTCACAATATATATATATATATATGTATATATATATGTATATATATATATATATATATATATATGTATATGTATATATATATGTATATATAATATATGTATATATATATATATGTATATATATACATATATATTTATATACATTTATATATACATTTATATATACATATATATATATACATATATATACATATATATATATATATACATATATATATATATATACATATATATATATATATACATATATATACATATATATGTATATATATATATGTGTATATATATATGTGTATATATATATATATATATATATATATATATATATATATATATATATATATATATATATATATATATATATATATATAAAATCGCCGACCTTAAGAGGATGGATGGGAGGATTGAGGATATTGATGCTCATGATGCACTCTACCTCATCACCAGATGTCTGTCCCTCCCCAGGTTAACCTACTTTCTGAGGTGTTCACCATCTTACAGTAGCCAAAAACTAAGTGAGTATGACCGGTTACTGAAATCAATGCTAGAAAAAGCCCTTAACCTCTCTCTCGATGACCTACAGTGGAAACAAGCCTCTCTTCCCGTAAGACTTGGGGGCCTCGGAGTTCGAACAGCAACGCAAATCGCTGTTCCAGCCTTCCTGTCCTCCTTATCAGCATCCGACGACCTTGTGAAGGAAATTCTACCTGCCCACTTACATCAGCTGGCAGGTGTACATGATCCCAATTTTACACGCTGTGCCACAGAGTGGGCCTCTCGTGCCAACCCGTTCTCGCAAATTCGTAAAGTCAATATTGACTTATTAACTACGTGCATAGGTGATATACTAAACATAATAGATACCCTTAAAAAGATTCATAGAAAACACCGACCTTACCTAACCTTGTTAGTAGGTTAAGATAAGCATCTTATTGCTTCGTAATTACAATTATTACTTAACCTATACCTATTATAGGTTAGGTAATAATTATAATTACGAAGCAATAAGATGCTTATCTTAAGATACTAACTAGGTTAGGTAAGGTCGGTGTTTTCTATGAATCTTTTTAAGGGTATCTATTATGTTAAGTATGTCACCTATGCACATATTTAATAAGTCAATATTGACTTATTAAATTTGCGAGAACGGGTTGCTCGTGCAGGCCAATCACCTCAACCACCATCCCCAAAAGCCCACAAGCAGTCCAGCTGGGATGGTCCCATTGTAGACCAAGTTGCTGCAGAGTGCCTGGGTGCTGCAACAACACAACACGACATTGCTCGCCTCACAGCAGTAGCAGCACCACATGCAGGGGATTTCCTGTTAGCAACCCCAATGTCGGCAACTGGCACGCGTCTCACACCACACGCCCTCCGAATTGCTGTGGCCCTCCGCCTTGCTGCCCCAATCCACACCAGATATAGGTGTATTTGCGGCGAGGTGGTGGCTGACAGGTACGGCCACCACGGCCTACTCTGCCAAAGCACAGGGGGATGGCACTCGAGGCACAGTGAAGTTAACGACA
>NC_091220.1:22943041-22993041 GCF_040958095.1 Procambarus clarkii
TGGAGTTGCTTCTACTTCGTAAACTCTGGAGAGGGCGTCGGCTATGATGTTGCCAGACCCATGGTATAGCGGATCTCCAGGTTGAATTTCTGCAGTTTTCTAGCCGATCGTAGAAGACGTTGAGTGTAGAAGTGGGCTTGCTGCAGGAAGTGTAGGGTGTTGTGGTCCGTGTTGATGGTAGACCGAGCACTTTTCAAGTTTGGAGCAAAGTGCTGTAGATTCAGGACGATGAAGAGTAGCTCCTTGCTGATTGTTCCGTAGTTCCTTGTAGCTGTGGTCGCTGACAGGTGTATTCTCCTCGCCTCTTTGCTGTACTTGGTCACCCCCGATGCCGGTACCACTGGCGGCGACATGGAGGATGAAGGGCTTGGTGATATCTGACGAGGTGAGAGTAGAATTGGAATATGGCAAAGGAGCACTATTATGGCCCTGAAAATGGTTATGAAGATCTGTTAGGATTTCCGAATTTGAAAGCGCTGACTCATTGTCTGTGCTTTCGGGAGGAGAAGCAGGGAAGGTCTCACTGTGGATGTATGGCTCTTTAAAGGAAGAGTATAATGTCAAGACAGTGGGAGGAGTACCGTTATATAGCTTCAGGAGGTTGACGTGGCACAGCTGGGTCTTCCGCCGCCTATCTGGAGTCTCTAGAACGTAGTTATGGTTGTTTCTGCACTCCTTGGTGCGGTAGGGTCCTGAAAACCTGTTTTGTAAAGAAGAACCTGGGATAGGGAAATAAGCAAGTACGAAGTCTCCCGGCTTAAATTTTCTTACTTTGCTGGTCTGGTCGTAATGAGTCTTCATCCTCTCCTGTGCTTTCAATAGATTATCTTGGGCAAAACTGCGGGCCCTCTCTAGAATGTGTTGTAGGTTTTGAAGAAACTGGGGCACATTCTGATGCTCACTGAAGGTGGCATCACGTAGAGAGTCTTTGAAAGCCTTGAGGGGAGTACGGCACTTACGTCTGTAGAGCATTTCATAAGGAGATACTCCTAGGGACTCATTGGGAAGACTTCTATAAATACACAATATTAGGTCGATTTGCTTATCCCAATCCTTAGAGGTTTCATTACAAAACTTCTTCAGGAGTGCTTTAATAGTCTGATGACTACGCTCAAGAGAACCCTGTGAAGCAGGATGATAGGGGCTGGACAATACCTGTTTGATGTTGAACTCCTCCAGTGTCCTCTTGAAGAGATCACTGGTGAAGTTGGTGCCACAGTCGCTCTGAACCTCCCTTGGAAATCCATACTGGGTGAAGATCTTCAATAAGTGTTTCACAACCGTAGCAGCCGTAATGTTCTTTACTGGAACTGCTATGTGGAATCTGGTGGTAGGACACAGGATGGTTAAGATATAGGCGTTACCTGAACTGGTCCGAGGTAAAGGACCAACACAGTCTATAATAAGTCTGTGGAAAGGTTCCACAGGCACCTGTATGGGAATCAATGGCGCTCTGGGAATAGAGATGTTCGGTTTACCTGCCATCTGACATGTATGACACTGTTTGACGTACTGTTTGACGCTATTTACTATACCTGGCCAGTAGTAGTCTTGACGGATTCCATGGTAGGTCTTGTTAAATCCGTAGTGGGAGAGTGCTCCGTGGGCCAGGTGTAGAATAGTGGGCCGCAGGCTGGCAGGAATCACTAGTTGTTCGACGTTGGCCCAATCGTCCTCCTCCTTCAGTTTACTGGGTCTATATCTGCGGTAGAGCAACTCGTTCTCTAGGAAGAACCCAGGAATACTGTCGGGTTGAGTCTCAGCCTGGAAAAATAATGGTGTCAAGGTAAAATCTTCCCTCTGTAACTTACGGAACTCCAACTTGGTCAGATTCGGGGGTAGTTTCTGAGGGTCTTGAGGGACAGCGGTAGCAGTAGAGTCGGCTGGCTGTGGTCGTGCGGCTTGTGCACGGGTGGTCACTAAAACCGGAGGAGAAACTTCATCACTCTCTTGAACCTTTGCTGGAACATACTCAAAAATGGAATTATCCATCACAGAGGTACACACCTGGGTTTTGTCCATGACGATCAGGTTGGTCGGTTGCAGGTCTTCTGCCAAGTCGTTGCCCAGGAGAAGTTGCACTCCAGGCATGGGAAAAGGTTTTTCCCTGATGGCGACTTGGACTTCTCCGCTCACGAAGGGACAATCCAGGTGGACTCTGGCGAGAGGATAAGGAGTGGTAGCAGTGAGGTCAGTGATGAAGACAGTTTCTCCAGTGTAGGCGATGTTGGGCACAGCCGACTTCAAAATAATCGATTGTAGAGCCGCTGTGTCCCTCAAGATCTTCAGTTTGAAACGTCCCTCCGGATTTGAACCGTTGGCAGAGACAGTTCCAGTATACAGGTGTTTACTGAAAAGAGAAAGATCATTAACATGAACACCAACATTCATCACAGGCTTACCGGACTTAGGAGGAGTCTGTTTGGGTTTTGGCGTTTCGGTGTTTCCTTTGTATTGAGACTTACCACATTTATCTATGGTATGTCCATTGAGTCTACAATACTTACAGTACAATTGCGAGCCAGCTTGATCGGTACTCACTTTCTCGTAACTGTACCACGACTTCTTACTGGAAGATGGTTCTGGTGTCAGCCGGTGGATGAGGCTGTAAGTGTCAGCCGACTTAGCACACTTTAGGTAGTCGGTTTCTTCTTTATCTGCTAAATATAGACGGACAGGAGGCGGCACACGCCTCAAGCATTCTTCAACTAGCATGAGGTTGACGAGTTCTGCAAAGGTAGAGACATGTGCTGCTTCCAGCCATTTCATAAAATATCTCCTTTTGGTATTAGCAAACTCGAGAAAGGTAGTGGTACTTGCCTTCAGGTGGTCACGGAATTTCCTTCGATAACTTTCGGTGGAGAGAAGGTAGGCGTCCAACACTGCTTGTTTCAGAGTCTGGTAGTCATTCTCAGACGCCAAAGTACTGAGTGTAACTGCAGCTCTACCTGTAAGATGTACTCTGAGAAGGGTTGCCCATTGGTCGGCAGGCCAACTAAGTTGATTAGCAAGGGTTTCGAAGGTGGTGAAAAACACATCAACTTCTGTCTCTACGAATGGTGGCATTAACTTACTTGCATGTGATATATTGAAACTGATGGGAAGATTGGCGGTTGCTTGCTGGCGTTGAGCGAGGTGTGAAGTTTCCAACGCGAATTCTCGTTGACGACATTCCATAGTCAGGGTTGCTTGTTGTTTGTCATGTTCGTGTTGCATCTCCAATTGGCGTTGTTTTGTTTCAAGCTGTACTCGTTCCCGCTCACGGAGTATTGCAACCTCACGTTCTTGTTCTTCTTTCCTCAAGGCAGCTTCACGTTCCTTGAGGGCGATTTCACGTTCCTTGAGGGCGATTTCACGTTCTTTTTCTTCCTTTCGTATGGCAGCTGCTTCCCTTTGTTGCTCGAGGGCTTCTCTGTGCTGCTCGTGTTCGATCTTGGCCAGCTCTAGTTTGAGTTTCATCGTTGTCAAATCAGTTTTATCTGCAATAAAGTAAGTTTCGTGAGTTTCAGAGTCTATCTTACCTTCCTCTAAGAAATGATCCAGTAACAGGTTATGTATTTCATTTTTGTTGGCTTGGTAGGGAACTGCTAGTTGATACTCATGTGCAAGAGTTTGTAATTCAGTCCTTTTGCCATGACTTAAAGTCCCTATTGCACCTGCTGGATCTGCACGGAAAGCTTGGAGACGAAACATGGTGAAATTAGCAAATAAATGCACAACGAATATACTGTTGTGATATGGTGAATGTCAGAAACAGGACAACGTGGCATCTGGTACTTATCCTGTGGAATCTTTAACAATTAAAGTTAATTTCAAGACGATAAATGATTAATTAATCAAGGTCGCAGGAAATCTTGTACCCGGTACTCATGTAAGAGGATAAGGGCATGAAAATCCTACTAAACAAGCGAAACTGAGTTTCTAAAACAAATGAAACAGTTAATTGCCTCAAAAGTAAAATTGGTAGTCCAAGAATGTAGGCATACCTTGCCGAGTCTCTATAGGACATAAGCAAGTTTTCCCACTGAAATTAATATGATACTTACAGAATTAGCGAACTTTTGTGCTCTGAAAAAGAAGGCTAATTCCTACCAATGTAAATATCATCATCTCTGACCGACGTGTAGGGGTGCGAAGTGTCAACTGGTGACGAGAACTGCTGCTGAGGTCCCAATTCAGCAACTAAAGTTCGTGCGAGAGAAACTATGGCCCTCTTTATCCTTCAACTGTCAGATTGCAGAAGATTAGGTGCACTTGACCCGGGGACAGACAACAGTACCAGGGTACCAATATGATTATCTGCCGAAAATATGAGAAATATCCTAGGGACAAGAGATGGTAAACACGAGTAATAACACGGAGGGAGAGATGACCAATTAAGAGTATGACTGAGGCCTACAGTCACCACGTAATCCAAAGTTGTCTCACCTTCACCATATGATACTCTCGGAATGCACAATACACACAACACCATATGAAAATAAAATTGAAAATAGAAAATAGTAAAAAGCTATGTTACCAAAGCCAAATACGCTTACCATAAATTTACTACTAGGCACCAGTACCCGAGTGAAGCTCCCGGACAGGCCCCCACGTTATGTGACGGTAAAGCGTTGGAGTTCGGCTGTTTCAAAAGCTAGGGGCAAGGCCTCATCATATAATCAAAAAAAAAGAAATGTTGGTCCTTTCGTCTGTGGTAAGGTAATGGGAAGGCACATAAAACACAAGTATATAAACAATGAAATTTTAATTACTCTAGAAAAACAAGACTTGAATAAAGGTAATCACATAAAATATGCAAGACAAGTCAACATACAAAATAACATGAATAATCACTGGCAAATGAAAAGTTACATTAAGACAAGTAAGTTACAGTGATAGCAAAATAAAATATAAGTGGTGCTGGAATACTGGCTTCGAGCTGCCACCTCCCTTAGTACATGAAAGCCAAGGCTTATTCTACCAGCGAGAGATGTCAACTGCTTGGAGCACTGAGATATTCTGACGATACTGGCGCACTGCAGCCCAGATGTCGACTTGTGGTGGAGGCAGAGGGCAGGTGCAACGGGACACCACCCAATCAGCGACAGGCAGGCAGAGGATGAGCAGTTAGCTGGTTACGGCGGTGGTAGCAGGTGTCACTGTGTGCTGGGTACGATTTGCTCTCTGGGCAAAACGTTTGGCGATACTTGGTGGACGTATCTTATATATTATCTTGTATATTGAAGTACTTATGTAGGGAAGAGCAGGCTCAATCTCTCTTGAAAGAGATTATCGTCACAATATAAATATACATACATACATATATATATATATATATATATATATATATATATATATATATATATATATATATATATATATATATATATGCAAACAATCTTGAATGGTCCCCAGGACTATATACAACTGAAAACTCACACCCTAGAAGTGACTCGAACCCATACTGCCAGGAGCAACGCAACTGGTATGTACAGGGACGCCTAATCCGCTTGACCATCACGACCGGACAAAAGGAAGTGATAGCCGAAGCTATTTGAACCACTTCTCCGCCGGCACTCGGATGGTAATCTTGGGCATAGCATTTTATCAAATCACCTCATTCTTTGGGGCACACGTGAGGAACACAAATGCAAACAAGCCTGAATGGTCCCCAGGACTATATACAACTGAAAACTCACACCCCAGAAGTGACTCAAACCCATACTGCCAGGAGCAACCCACCCCAGAAGTGACTCGAACCCATACTGCCAGGAGCAACGCAACTAGTATGTACAGGGACGCCTTAATCCGCTTGACCATCACGACTGGACAAAAGGAAGTGATAGCTGAAGCTATTTGAACCACTTCTCCGCCGGCACTCGGATGGTAATCTTGGGCATAGCATTTTATCAAATCACCTCATTCTTTGGGGCACACGTGAGGAACACAAATGCAAACAAGCCTGAATGGTCCCCAGGACTATATACAACTGAAAACTCACACCCCAGAAGTGACTCGAACCCATACTGCCAGGAGCAACCCACCCCAGAAGTGACTCGAACCCATACTGCCAGGAGCAACGCAACTGGTATGTACAGGGACGCCTTAATCCGCTTGTCCATCACGACCGGACAAAAGGAAGTGATAGCCGAAGCTATTTGAACCACTTCTCCGCCGGCACTCGGATGGTAATCTTGGGCATAGCATTTTATCAAATCACCTCATTCTTTGGGGCACACGTGAGGAACACAAATGCAAACAAGCCTGAATGGTCCCCAGGACTATATACAACTGAAAACTCACACCCCAGAAGTGACTCGAACCCATACTGCCAGGAGAAACGCAACTGGTGTGTACAGGGACGCCTTAATCCGCTTGACCATCACGACCGGACAAAAGGAAGTGATAGCCGAAGCTATTTGAACCACTTCCCCGCCGGCACTCGGATGGTAATCTTGGGCATAGCATTTTATCAAATCACCTCATTCTTTGGGGCACACGTGTGGAACACAAATGCAAACAAGCCTGAATGGTCCCCAGGACTATATACAACTGAAAACTCACACCCCAGAAGTGACTCGAACCCATACTGCCAGGAGCAACGCAACTGGTATGTACAGGGACGCCTTAATCCGCTTGTCCATCACGACCGGACAAAAGGAAGTGATAGCCGAAGCTATTTGAACCACTTCCTCGCCGGCACTCGGATGGTAATCTTGGGCATAGCATTTTATCAAATCACCTCATTCTTTGGGGCACACGTGAGGAACACAAATGCAAACAAGCCTTAATGGTCCCCAGGACTATATACAACTGAAAACTCACACCCCAGAAGTGACTCGAACCCATACTGCCAGGAGCAACGCAACGGGTATGTACAGGGACGCCTTAATCCGCTTGACCATCACGACCGGACAAAAGGAAGTGATAGCCGAAGCTATTTGAACCACTTCCCGGCCGGCACTCGGATGGTAATCTTGGGCATAGCATTTTATCAAATCACCTCATTCTTTGTGGCACACGTGAGGAACACAAATGCAAACAAGCCTGAATGATTTGATAAAATGCTAGTCAGTCAGTGTCCAAATCTTCTTAATGTTAGTACTGGTATGTACAAACTTGATCCATTTTTAAGTTATAATATTGCACAACAGTTTAAGAAACAACTCTGATAGAGAGGCTTACAATGTCTCATTATAATTGTATATTCATATATTGTGTGTTAATGAGGCTTTTCTTTAATCTTTCATCCTTATTCTCTGACCGCTTAATCCTCTTTGACCATTCTAAGCTAAGCTATACCTGTTTTTGGTTAATTCTTTCCCTAGGGATGGGTTGGTCAGGTGTCGACCTATATATCCTCCCCCTTCTCCTTAGTCAGTCTGGTGTTGACAAAGGCTTTAACAAGCCGAAACGTTCACCTCATTTCATATTTCTCTGTGGATTTTCCGCATATATATATATATATATATATATATATATATATATATATATATATATATATATATATGTATATGTATATGTATATGTATATATATATATATATATATATATATATACATATACCGTGCTGCGTTTCACTTACGAGACGGAAAAGGATGGGAAGCTGCCTTTTCTAGATGTAACAGTCATGGAAAAGGGCGGAGGTTTCCACACTGCAGTCTACACAAAGGAAACAAACATAGGAATGTGCCTAAATGCCAACAGCGACTGCCCTGACAGGTACAAGAGGAGTGTTGTTAACGCATACGTCGACCGTGCTCTCAGCCACAGCTCGGAATGGAAGCAAGTCGACGAAGAACTCTGTAGGGTAAGGCAGGTCCTAGTCAATAACGGCTTCTCCAATGGTTTCATCGAAGACATCATAAGAAGGAAAGTGAAAAGCCATGCAACCTCCGAAGAGACAACTAACACAACACCTATACCCCCTATTAGACTATTTTACAGGAACTTCTTTTCCACAGCCCATAAAACAGAGGAAAGGGTCCTGAAAGATATTGTTAATAGAAACGTTATCCCTACAGACAAAAATCAGAGGATACAACTGACGATTTACTATAAAACCAGGAAAACGGCCAGCCTACTCATGAGAAACTCTCCAGACACAAAACAGAACGCTTTAAATGAGACTAACGTCGTCTATGCCTTCAAATGCCCACTTGGGGACTGTAAGCTCCAAAAAACCCAGTATATAGGCAAGACAACAACATCTCTTTCTAGGCGTTTAACGATGCATAAACAACAGGGCTCCATTAAGGAACATATAATCTCTTCCCATAACCAAACCATCGCCAGAGAAATCCTAGTAAACAACACAGAAATCATCGATAGATACAGCGATAGCAGGCGGCTTGACGTTTGCGAGGCACTACACATCAAGAAGTCAACACCAGCAATCAACAGCCAATTATTGCACAACTATATTCTACCCACCTCAAGACTCCGCTCCAATATAGAAGCATCAAGAAATATGGACCAATAGGCTTTCTACAAACACTTCTATTCAATACCCATTGTTTCTGTTCTGTCTTGTGTTGATACTTTTAATACCCTATTAATATCCTCTAGTGTTCTGTCTTGTGTTAATGCCACATCATCCTTCCCACCTCACTCAAATGTAATGCCACATCACCCTTCCCACCTCACTCAAATGTAGATATAAAATCAGGGAAACGCTAGTTCTAATCAGTTGTGTATTTGTGAAGTCTTTGAAAATGTAATAAGTTTTACGAAACGCGCCCGTGTCGCGTCAGACTAGAAATAAAAATGAATTTTGGAGAAGTGATTTTTGATTTACCTCCAACAGTGAAGCGTAATGTACGAAAGATTGAGAAAATTCGTGTTAGAATTATTAATCTTACTTTTTCGGTCATATTTAATAATATATATATATATGTATATATATGTATATATATGTATATATATGTATATATATGTATATATATGTATATATATATATATATATATATATATATATATATATATATATATATATATATATATATATATATATATATATATATATATATATATTATATATATATATATATATACACACACACACTCGCATTTGGGTGAGGTGATATGGTATAAAAGTTTTGGGTGAGGTGATTGACATTTATCCAAAATAGAATACTAACCAGTGGGCATAAAAACATAAGAATGGAAGTAACTGCAGAAGGCCTATTGGGCCATAGCATCAACACTTCCTCTTGATGCTTCTATATTGGTTCGGAGTCTTGAAGTGGCTAGACTATAGTTGTGCATTAATTGGCTTTGATTACTGGTGTTGACGTTTTGATGTGTAGTGCCTCATTGATATCGAGCAGCCTGCTATCACGGTACCTATCAATGATTTCTGTGTTGTTTGTTAAGATTTCTCTGGTGATCGTCTGGTTGTGAGTAGAGATTGTGTGTTCCTTGATGGCTCCCTGTTGTTTTGCATTGTTAGTCGCCTGGAAAGAGATGTTGTTGTCTTGCCTATATACTGAGTTCTTTGGGGCTTACAGTCCCCAAGTGGGCATTTAAAGGCATAGACGTCGTTGGTCTCCTTTAAGGCGTTCTTCTTGGTGTCTGGGGAGTTTTTCATGAATAGATTGGCCGTTTTTTTTGGTTTTATAATAAATTGTCAATTGTATTTTCTGATTTTTGTCTGTAGGGTTAATGTTCCTATCAATAATACCTTTCAGGACCCTTTCCTCCATTTTATGAGCCGTCGAAATGACGTTCTGGTTAAATAGTCTAATAGAGGGTACAGGTGTTGTGTTAGTTGGTTCTTCAGAGGCTGCATGGCGATTCACTTTTCTATTTATGATGTCTTCAACGAAACCGTTAGAGAAGCCGTTGTTGACTAGGACCTGCCTTACTCTATAGAGTTCTTCCTCGACTTGCTTCCATCCTGAGCTGTGACTGAGAGCACGGTCGAACTAAGCGTTGACAACACTTCTCTTGTACTTGTCTGGGCAGTCACTCTTGGCATTGAGGCACATTTCTATGTTGGTTTCCTTAGTGTAGAATGCAGTTTGGATGCCTCCGCTCCTTTCCATGACTGTTACGTCCAGAATGGGCACCTTCCCATTACTCTCCATCTCTTAAGTGAAACTCAGCACAGACTTCCGCTCGAATGCCTTCTTCATCTGCTGCAGACATCTAGCATCAGGTACCTGCATAAAAATGGCGTCAACATTCCTGCAGTATATGGCGGGTTTCAAGCCCATGTCAACTAAGACCCTCAGTTCGATGGTGCCCATGTTGAAGTTCGCAAACAGGACACCTAGGGGGGGGGGGGGAACCCATGGCTACCCCATCTACTTTCTTATACATGTGCCCATCTGGGCTCATGAAGGGTGCCAAAAAAGCGGCCATTCTATGCCTTCAAATGGCCACTTGGGGACTGTAAGCCCCAAGGAAAGAGGTGGGCCTCTTTCCTGATCCCAGTTTTCCGTACAAGAGGTCCTTCGGTATGCGGCCATCTTCCATGCGGAGGGAACATTAAAGGGATTCCTGTTTCCTTGAATACTGTGTTGTTGGTGACGTGGTCTCTCCATATAATGTCAAGGGTGCGTCTCAGGTTCCGCATGTGGAAGGTATTGAGCCGTCTCTCCTGGCGGGTTCAGGGGCTCGTATCAGGTGAGTGTCTTACCACTACACCACGGAGACTGGCAAAACATTAAGTGAGCTGGACTACTGGCACAGGTTGAGTAAAGTCACCTAAGATGTAAGTCAACAGCTGATTATTTATTCTAGACCCGATTTCTGTGACTACTGTTTGGAGCTCCGTGAGATCTAGCTTCTTTCATCAAATCTCCGTGCCATGGAGCTCAAGGTAGGATGAATTTCGTTTACACATTTTTTCCAGTGCATTATAGGCTTCGGGATAACTTGAGCAGTCACATCAGGTGTAACTTTTAAATACACTGATCTAGTAGCTGCACAGGTAAACAAACACATGTACAACTTATCAGATGTCCATCTTCTGTAGGAAAATTTCCTATAGAGTCTAGATCCTACTGTTTATGGACTGACTCCAGTCCATCATCAATTATATGACTGATTTCTTAGAGTGATTGTTCTTGGCTCAGTCATGCTACTATGACAGTTTCAGAATATTTCTGCTCAACAGGAGTTGATGCCTTAAAGCGTAACACTGGGCGGGACATTAACTTCCCTCCTGTAGACTCTAACAAGTACATTTCTAATGTTTGATTCCCCCAAGATAAATGAATTGTTTTAATTAGCACCCGTAAGGATGCCAATAACCGTTATGTATATGGAATTTGGAATTTATCCGGTGGTCTGCTAAGATAAGCCCCATTTTGTTTGTTGAATATTGCTGTGGCTCCGAGACCAGTCACTTGTAGGACTGTCGGCATTGATTCCACAACAAATACATACATTGGTCTTATACATTTCCCTAGAGGAACTAGAAGTTTTACTACCTTGTGTTTTTGGTGCCCTGTTATAATTTTATGATCCAAAGTAAGGCTCGTGGTGTAGAACTTTCCCCTAAGTAAGTGAACCTCCTGGCCTCAAATCAATAAGTTCAAAATGTCTAGGGTTGAGTGACAGTCTAAGTAAAATCCACACGCTTACTGGGTCGAAATTACTACATGACACCTTATATAGACAATATTTACATAGCCGCAACAAAGGACATTTAATCACGAAGTTAACAAGGTACAAGTCACATTAATTAGTTGTCACTAAGCGAATATGATTTATGAACATGGAGTACACTAGACGGAGTACACACTTACACGGCCGGTCGGCAAAGCGGACAGCACACTGGACTTTTGATTCTGTGGTCCCGGGTTCGATCCCGGGCGCCGGCGAGAAACAATGGGCAGAGTTTCTTTCACCCTATGCTCCTGTTACCTAGCAGTAAAATAGGTACCTGGGTCAGCTGTCACGGGCTGCTTCCTGGGGGTGGAGGTCTGGTCAAGGACCGGGCCGCGGGGACACTAAAGCCCCGAAATCATATCAAGATAACCTCTCAAGATAGATAGCGTGGGACAGGCTGCTAAGTTGTTGACAAGCTGGTTGATAACGTTACTTGCCCAGAGTTGCGGCCTTGATTTACATTACAATTCTGCTTTGGTTGAGCCTCACTCTAGGAATGTCAAAGAGATATTTGTTTCTGATGTGATGACTGTGAGCTCTATTTCAGCCTTCTAAGAAGCGCTTAAGGTGAGGATTGGCATTGCATTTCAGAGTTTTTATGGATATAGAAAACACTGTGAGAATGTGTTTCTGGATTTTTAATTAACATGTTCAAGGATTTCGGTAAGAGAGCAAAGTGGTGTCTGGGACTGGAATTTTGTGATTGTCCTAATTGCTGATTTTTTGTTGAGTAATTATAGGTTGGAGGTAATTAAGGGTTATCTTGAGATCTTGAGGTTATCTTGAGATGATTTCGAGGCTTTAGTGTCCCCGCGGCCCGGTCCTCGACCAGGCCTCCACCCCCAGGAAGCAGCCCGTGACAGCTGACTAACACCCAGGTACCTATTTTACTGCTAGGTAACAGGGGCATAGGGTGAAAGAAACTCTGCCCATTGTTTCTCGCCGGCGCCCGGGATCGACCCCGGGACCACAGGATCACAAGTCCAGCGTGCTGTCCGCTCGGCCGACCGGCTCCACCGGAGGGTGGTGGACCCTCAGGCATAGATACTGTGAGATTATCCCTTTTCTGTGGTGAATAGCTTACAAGAAACCTCAGTCAGGAAAGGACTGAACTAGCATCAAACAAATGCTGAAGGCAGATTATACTTTAATGACTGACCAGGGATGCATAGAGCAGCTGCAGGAGTCCAAATCCTTGGCACTCCTTATTCACTGGGTCATGGACCTTCTAGGGGCCTCAGAGGGAGGTCGTCAGAGGAGCTTCAATTGTCCTCACAACAAAATTAGAATTTATATTTGATGTGTATGGCCATGAACGCAGTTCGAATCCAAGAAATCCAGGCAACATAAAATGGATCACGGTAGTATCACAAATAATGCAAATAATGGCAAAGTCAATACTGGGTGCAAGGGTCTGAAGGTGTGAACGTATAGGCACTTGTACTTAACAATTAGTTATTCATAAAACTTAATGCTAACGGTACATGGCAAGAATAATCTGACGTTACGTTAATGTCGGACGTGATGCTTGACAAGGCTAAACTAGCCGAAACAACTGCTTCCGGTTCGGACTGCTCGCGGAATTGCTGACCCTGTCTACACTTAACAAACAGTGGGACACCACTCCAAACGCAATGGCAGCTTGACGAGACTGTGGCAAGTAGCAATAACATACAATGAAAGACAACGGCCCTCGTCGGTGCCAGATGTGAATCTGGGATCAACGAGGGTGATTATAGTTGCAACAATACACGGCCCCATGTTGGTGCCAGATGTGAGATCCGTGGCCAGCGTGGGGTGATTGATGACTGAATGACAACAACTGACAGACTTGTCACTGAGACAAGTCTTCGTGCAACACTCAATTGACTACGTTACTTTAATTAGTAATTATGATTACGTTACTTTGTCACCAAGACATGCAATCAAAACAAATGTTAATGAAATCAACAATAGCTACGGGTAATTAGCAATCCCTGAGTAATCGTACCAGGATCTGTCAAAGCTTGACAGCTCACTTAATTCACGAAGAATTTACGTTAAAGCTCGGCGTCACTAAGACTGCTTAACTAACATCGATCAGTTAATACGATTACTAATCACCGCGTATTATATTACTTTAAATTAATGCAATGACACTCAAGAATGATTTAGCACAAGTATACTGACGTCTCGAGATACAGAACGGAAGCTACGCTGAAGTCTCAAGATACTGAAAACAAATATACTGACGTCTTGAGATTAACTGAACACTGAGTATACTGACACTTCAAGTAAATGAACACAAAGTTAACTGACTTCTCAAGACTCTGAACACGAAGTTACACTGACGTCTTGAGGTTAACTGAACGCAAGTACACTGACGACACTGAGTCAACACAATCAATATAAATAAAAATTTAAATGTTCGTTTGTTCAAAATCGCTAATCTCCGAAAGTACTTCATCGATTGCTTTGAAATTTTCACACAACGTTCTATTCGCATCCGAGCAGATTTTTTTATAAATACTATATAGATCTCACGTCTGTGACGGTAAATAAGCATGTTTTTTTTCTGAAAAACTGTGTTTTTCATGTGAGGGGAAATCTTCGAAACCTCTTTAAAGATTGCTTTGAAATTTTGACACAACGTTGCATTCGAATAGGCACATCTTTTTTATACCTACTATATAGATGCTACCACCGTGACAGGTAAAAACATGCGTTTTTTTTTAAAACAGCGCCATCTGTTGCACATAATGGCAACATGCACGCTATACTAAATATATCACGAATTCTATGTCAATATTTCCGATTGCATTGATAAATTTTATTTTCATAGATTTCGATTTATTTTATATTTTAGTGAACTATTTTGTGTGACATTGTGTTGGACTTGAGGTGTGTTATTTACCATACTGTTTATTTCGTAAGTATCTTGAGGTTATCTTGAGATGATTTCGGGGCTTTAGTGTCCCCGCGGCCCGGTCCTCGACCAGGCCTCCACCCCCAGGAAGCAGCCCGTGACAGCTAACTAACTCCCAGGTACCTATTTACTGCTAGGTAACAGGGGCATTCAGGGTGAAAGAAACTTTGCCCATTTGTTTCTGCCTCGTGCGGGAATCGAACCCGCGCCACAGAATTACGAGTCCTGCGCGCTATCCACCAGGCTACGAGGCCCCTTAGATAAGTATAGATGCCACACCTGCGACAGGTAAAACTATGCTTTTCTTGAAAAACAGCGCCATCTGTTGCATGTAAGAGCAACACACAATTTGACTCCTTATGCATTACACTAAACACTAATATCATGTTTAAATATATAATTTATGTATTATTCCCTAAAATAATTGATATAAATTATAAATGTTGCTGAAAAGTGGTGTTATCTTGAGGTTATCTTGAGATAATTTCGGGGCTTTAGTGTTCCCGCGGCCCGGTCCTCGACCAGGCCTCCACCCCCAGGAAGCAGCCCGTGACAGCTGACTAACTCCCAGGTACCTATTTACTGCTAGGTAACAGAAAGCTAGGTGTGAAAGAATCTGAAAACGTTTTGTTGTCTTATATATTGGAGGAGAGCAAGGAGGAAGGAGGAGGAGGAGGGCGAGGAGGAGGAGGAGGGCAAGGAGAAAGGAGGAGGAGGGCGAGGAGGAAGGACGAGGAGGAAGGAGGAGGGCGAGGAGGATGGAGAAGAAGAGCGAGGAGAAAGGAGGAATAAGAGGGCGAGAAGGAAGGAGGAGGAGGAAGGAGGAGGAGGAGGGTGAGGAGGAAGAAGGAGGAGGAGGTCGAGGAGGAAGCAGGAGGGCGAGGAGGAAGGAGGAGGAGGAGGAGAAGGTCGAGGAGGAAACAGGATGAGGAGCGCGAAGAGGAAGGAGGAGGTGGGCGAGGTGGAATGAGGAAGGCAAGGAGGAAGAGGGCGAGGAGGAAGGAGGAGGAGGAGGAGGAAGGCGAGGAGTAAGGAACAGAACGAGGAGGAAGGAGAAGGAGGTAGGCTAGGAAGATGAGGTAGAGGAGGAAGGAGGAAGAGGGGGGAGGGGGAAGGAGGAGGTGCAAGGAGGAGGACCTCGGGGAGGGGGGAAATAAGTGACGGAGGAGAAGAGGAGGGGGGGGGCGAATAGCAGGGGTAGAAGTAGTAGAGGTAAATGGGGGAGGGCGAAGAGGAGGAGTGAGGGAAGGGGGATGAGAAGGAAGGGGAAGTGGAGGGGGTGAGGGTAGGGGGAAGAGGTAAGAGAACGGGGCGGTAAGGAGGGGGAGGGGTAAGAGAAGGGGGGATGGGGAGGAGGGCAAAAAGGAGGGGTAACAGACGGGGATGAGGAGGAAGGGGAAGAGGAGGGGTAAGAGAAGGGTGGATGATGAGGAGGAGAGGATGGGGAAGAGAAGGAGGATGAAAATGAGGAGGAAGGGGAAGAGGAGAGGGGAGAGGGAAAGAGAAGGGGATGAGGAGGAATGGGAAGAGGAGGGGGAAGAAGGGAGGGGGTAAGAGAAAGGGAAAGAGAATGGGGTAGGGGTAAGAGAAGGGGGAGGAGGAGGGGGAGGGGTAAGGGAAGGGGGATGAGGAGTGGGGAGAGGGTAAGAGAAGGGGGGATGTGAAGGAAGGGAAAGAGGAGGGGAAGAGAGGAGGGGTAAGAGAAAGGGAATGAGAAGGAGGAGGGGGAAGAGGGTAGGAGGGAAGAGAGGAAGGTAGGGAGGAGAAGATGGGGAGGGAGTGTAACAGGATCTGTGTGACGGCTGAGGCATGTACACTATAGGCCTACAGAGTTGCCATGACATGTTAGGGCACTTGATTAAACAGGCATGTCTTGGTAGATGACTATGGTGTGTTCATCTTCATAAAATACAGCAAAAAAAATAAAGAATCAGATAATAATGTTTTACATTAATTTATCTCTGAATTAAATTAATATTATTAAGTGAACAATGGTTGGTGAGGCAGCGACCGTTGTAGTGTGGGTCCCACCAGGCGAGGGCCAGTAGTAGCCAGCTGACCATCACCCGGGTGGTCCAGTGTTTATACCCGCGCGTAGTGACCATCACCCCCTTCCCCTTGCTCAGCCCCTGCCTTCTCTTACCCCTCCCCCTGCTCTACCCCTGCCTTCTCTTATCCCTACCCATGCCTTCTTTTACCCCTCCCCCTGCTCTTCCCCTTCCTTCTCTTATCCCTACCCATGCCTTCTTTTACCCCTCCCCCTGCTCTTCCCCTTCCTTCTCTTACCCCTCCCCCTGCTCTTCCCCTTCCTTCTCTTACCCCTCCCCCTGCTCTTCCCCTTCCTTCTCTTACCCCTCCCCCTGCTCTACCCCTGCTTTCTCTTACCCCTCCCCCTGCTCTACCCCTGCCTTCTCTTACCCCTCCACTTACTCTTCCCCTTCCTTCTCTTACCCCTCCCCATGCTCTACCCCTTCCTTCTCTAACCCCTCCCCCTGCTCTACCCCTTCCTTCTCTTACCCCTCCACTTACTCTTCCCCTTCTTTCTCTTACCCCTCCCCATGCTCTACCCCTTCCTTCTCTAACCCCTCCCCCTGCTCTACCCCTTCCTTCTCTTACCCCTCCCCCTGCTCTACCCCTTCCTTCTCTTACCCCTCCCCCTGCTCAGCCCCTGCCTTCTCTTACCCCTCCCCCTGCTCTACCCCTTCCTTCTCTTACCCCTCCCCCTGCTCTACCCCTTCCTTCTCTTACCCTTCCCCCTGCTCTTCCCCTTCCTTCTCTTACCGCTCCCCAGTAGTGAAGTTGAGGACTACGACCGCACGCACCATCTGGCCAGGTGGCTCTCTTGAGAGCCAGCTGGTCCAGGTGGGGCGCGAGGTCATAGTCACAAAGGGTTTGGGGGATTTTCCCGGAAGTTTGGCGCGTGTCGGACGCGTGTGAGCGTCCGGTGTTTGGGTATGCGGTCAGGAAAGATGGGAGGTCATGTTGTTGGAGGGTATGAGAGTATGTGGGTTATGTGGTAGAGTAAGAAATACAAGGATATGAGTGGAATATGTGGAAAGAGTATTTATATATGTATGTGTGTTTGCCGTAGACTTAATCCTGTGTGTAGATAATAGTTTTGATGATAGTAAGTAAAGCTATGTAGAGGCTGAGTGTAGGTGTGAGGAGTCCCAACATTGGCGGATATGTTGTTTGGGGTGGGGGAGGGGTGAAGGAAGGGTGAGGGGAGCTTCCCCTCGGCGTGAGAGTGCTTAGGGACATTTGTGGTTTTGACATCCATTATTTTCTTGGAGCTATGCACACAGCCGGAAGTGAGAGAAGGAGGGTAGGAGAGAGCAGAGTCCAGCAGGAGGGATGTGGTCCATTTGCATTAATGGTTTTTCGATGTCTTCAGAGTAGTCTGGAGATGTTCACACCAGCATGCCTCTCCATCCACTGTGGATTCGTTAAGGAGGGGCGACGTTCATACTTCTGCCAGCAGGCCCTCACCTGTCATCGTCAATCACTCCCACCCCTCATCCCTTCCTCTCCCCATACCATCAACCATTGTTCTGTGCAAAGCCTTTAGTATTATTTCTGTTAATATGTGTAAGCTATATCGTAACGTGACCAACATGGCAACAACATCATCATTCTTTGCCCCCCTCTCCCTCCCCTCCATTACGTTCTAGAGTGGGGCACCCCTCTCCCCTTACCTTCTAGAGTGGTACGGACCAGGATCACATACCGTCACATCGACCTGACAAGTGTCACCACATGGCACATCACTTAGTAAACTCAGTCAAAGTCAGTAGGTTAGCGTTTACTAAAAGAGGGTAACATTTTTTGGCCGGGAGCGAGCCTGAGGAGTACCATCTTTCCAATTCATTTTTAGTTAAGCAAGTTACAATCATGACGAGCTAGTTACAAAATTCAATATAAGTCAACCCATCGTCACGGAGACGCTATCTCTACCTACAAATTGTTCTTGTTAACTGTGATCATTGAAATGTATGCATGTTTACTCAATCTCCATCACCTCCTCTTCCTACAGCCATTACTGCTGTGCAGACCTTGTAACACACAACGGCGTTGTCATAGCAAGACAATGTCACAGAATGTTCAAGACTCCTGAATGAATGAAACAGCAATCCGTCTCGTTAAGGTCAAACCTTCGTGGCGGTTTGAGGCGTAGTGAGATGGACGAGGTAGTGGGATGGCCTTACCCTCTCCCCACCCACCCCCACCAAACCCCTTCCCCCTCCCACCCCCCTTCCAAACCCAAACCATCAAGCATCACTACACCTTTCCCAGCATTACACCTCAAATAGCATTTTTTAAGAATATCGAGAGTCATAAGCGGGTCTTCAATCTTATTATTATAACAAATCATAATTTGTTGTAAACACAACTGCATGGGATACACATAGCAGTCAGTGTTAACACACACACAAACACATACACACACACACACGACATCCGTGCAGTTGTGAGATTCCCCTTTGATGGCTGTGCACGTGACAATGTAAAATTAAAATGTGCAAAGATGATTCGGAGTGCTATTTAGTAGAGAAATGATACAAAATTGTGTTTATTGACTAGTGAGAGCCCGTAGCATGTATGGTGTGGGATATTGCGGTCCTTAACCTAGTCAAGCGATAGACAGACAGACAACAACAATTGGTAGTGGCCCTCGTGTCTATTTGATTTGATAGGGACTACTAATCTTCATTTTTTTCTTCTGTTTTTAAGATGTAAAACTTTTAACTATAAAAATGTTTGACTGAGTGACTGACTGCTTTTCTGGACAGGTCTGCAAGAAATAATAGTAATGTAGGTAGGGAACATGTCTCCTCGGCTCTTTTATCTTCCACAAAGCCTTTCCTCCTATCTCAACCCTATTAGTTCATGCTCTCAAGTTTCACTTTTTGTTAAAACTAAATCTACACACGCGATATGAAATGTGAAAAAAATCTTACATTATGCTATGTTAACAGTGCTTGAATAAAATTATTAAGAGTGCTAGGGTACTGTTGCGCACAGTCATCTCGCTAAGGTGTGTTGGTGACAGAATTGTCAAAATGATGTACCTTGCATACATCAAATCTTTAGTGGTTTATGCGGCACCTCTGCTTGTTTTGATGACTGAAAGGAGTTTGATGATACGAATAGTAATTGCTGACATTGAGCATATTCTCAAAACATAGTTTCTGCAAAACAAAAAAAAATAACATTAAATTAGATGCGAGCTGTGATTTGAAAACAGAAGATGGGTGATGTGTGGCTTATTGTATGGACTCAGGAGATACGATCACTACATATAAGTTTCTCAAAGAAAAAGCGGTAATATTTTTCTTTGTGTTTGGATGTAATGGCTAAACATGGTTGACATTTTCAATAATGTTATTTGATCATCAGACAAAGTTGATTTCCATGTTACGTTACAATGTGTTACAGAGGCTAAAACTGGTAGACACTAATATTTATGTGGTAAAAGATGTAATGGAGATGGACTAAGTCATACTTTCATTTAAAATATTTATTTTGGTCTGTAGAAATTTGATGATTTCCGTGTTACGTTACAATGTGTTACAGGGGCTAAAACTGGTAGACACCAATATTTATATGGAAAGAGATGGACTAAGCCTCATTTTTCATTTCAAAATGACATTTTGGACTGCAAAAAGTTGATTTGCGTTACGTTATGTTACGTTACATTGTGTTACAGAGAGCTAAAACTTGCAGACCATAATATTTATATGGTATGAGATGTAATGGAGATGGACTAAGTCATACTTTGATTTAAAAATGTTATTTTTGTCTGTAGAAAATTGATTTCCGTGTTACGTTACAATGTGTTACAGAGGCTAAAACTGGTAGACTGTATTATTCATATGGTTGGAGATGTAATGGAGATGGGCTATTCATATGGTATGAGATGTAAAGGAGATGGGCTAAGTCATACTTCCATTTAAAAATGTTATTTGGACTGCAGAAAGTTGATTTGTGTTATGTTACAATGTGTTACAGAGGGCTAAAACTGTCACACAGTAATATTTATATGGTAGGAGAAGTAATGGAGATGGACTAAGTCATACTTTCATAATGTTATTTGGACTGCAGAAAGTTGATTTGCGTTACGTTACAAGTGTTACAGGGGCTAAAACTGGTAGACACCAATATTTATATGGTAAGAGATGTAATGGAGATATTGTGTTTGGGTAAATGGGGTTCACATTTCAATATTCAGACATCGGACAGAAAGTTGCTCGTTACTCTTAAAATGATATTTGGGCAAAGAACGAAGTTAGCATATTGGTCACGTTACATTAATGATATTTGGGCAAAGAACGATGTCATCATGTTGGTCGTGTTATGTTACAAGGTTATTAGGGTGAGAGTGATGGGGGCTTGAAAAATTGACATTAGTCTTCCATCCTCTGGTGCGCTGTCAGTCTAAGTGAAATGAAAAAAAGATATGTGAACAGCGGTGGCAGGAGAAAGGAATTGATGTTACTTTTCCCCCAACTATAAAATGATCTGAATAGAGAGAGAGAGAGAGAGACAGAAACCACTGACTGTTATGTGTATCCCATGCAGTTGTGTTTACAACAAATTATGATTTGTTATAATAAGAAGATTGAAGACCCGCTTATGACTCTCGATATTCTTAAAAAATGCTATTTGAGCAAAGAATGATGATACCATGTTGGTCACATTGCGATACAGGGTTACACATATGATCAGAAATAATACTAAAGGCTTTGCACAGAACTTCCGGTCTGGGAAGGGTGTAGTGATGCTTGATGGTTTGGGTTTGGAAGGGGGGTGGGAGGGGGAAGGGGTTTGGTGGGGGTGGGTGGGGAGAGGGTAAGGCCATCCCACTACCTCGTCCATCTCACTACGCCTCAAACCGCCACGAAGGTTAGACCTTAACGAGACGGATTGCTGTTTCATTCATTCAGGAGTCTTGAACATTCTGTGACATTGTCTTGCTATGATAACGCCGTTGTGTGTTACAAGGTCTGCACAGCAGTAATGGCTGTAGGAAGAAGAGGTGATGGAGATTGAGTAAACATGCATACATTTCAATGATCACAGTTAACAAGAACAATTTGTAGGTAGAGAAAGCGTCTCCGTGACGATGGGCTGACTTATATTGAATTTTGTAACTAGCTCGTCATGATTGTAATATGCTTAGCTAAAAATGAATTGGAGAGATGGTACACCTCAGGCTCGCTCCCCGCCAAAAAATGTTTCCCTCTTTTAGTAAACGCTAACCTACTGACATTGACTGAGTTTACTAAGTGATGTGCCATGTGGTGACACTTCTCAGGTCGATGTGACGGTATGTGATCCTGGTCCATACCTCTCTAGAAGGTAAAGGGAGAGGGGTGCCCACCTCTAGAAGGTAATGGAGGGGAGGGAGAGAGGGGCAAAGAATGATGATGTTGTTGCCATGTTAGTCACGTTACGATATAGCTTACACATATTAACAGAAATAATACTAAAGGCTTTGCATAGAACAATGGTTGATGGTGTGGGGAGATGAGGGGATGAGGGGTGGGAGTGATTGACGATGGCAGGTGAGGGCCTGCTGGCGGAAGTATGAACGTCGCCCCTCTTTAATGAATCCGCATTGGATGGAGAGGCATGCTGGGGTGAACATCTCCAGACTACTCTGAAGACATCGAAAAACCATTAAGGCAAATGGACCACATCCCTCCTGCTGGACTCTGCTCTCTCTTACCCTCCTTCTCTCACTTCCAGCTGTGTGCATAGCTCCAAGAAAATAATGGATGTCAAAACCACAAATGTCCCTAATCACTCTCACGCCGAGGGGAAGCTCCCCTCACCCTTCCCTCATTCCTCCCTCACCCATCCCCCACCCCAAACAACATATCCCCCAATGTTGGGACCCCTCACACCTACACTCAGCCTCTACATAGCTTTACTTACTATCATCAAAACTATTATCTACACACAGGATTAAGTCTACGGCAAACACACATACATATTTAACTATTCTTTCCACATATTCCACTCATATCCTTGTATTTCTTACTCTACCACATAACCCACATACTCTCATACCCTTCAACACCATGACCTCCCATCTTTCCTGACCGCATACCCAAACACCGGACGCTCACACGCGTCCGACACGCGCCAAACCTCCGGGAAAATCCCTCAAACCCTTTGTGACTATGACCGCGCGCCCCACCTGGACCAGCTGGCTCTCAAGAGAGCCACCTGGCCAGATGGTGCGCGCGGTCGTAGTCCTCAACTTCACTACTCTCCCCCTGCTCTTCCCCTTCCTTCTTTTACCCCTCACCCTGCTCTACCCCTTCCTTCTCTTACCCCTCCCCGTGCTCAGCCCCTTCCTTCTCTTACCCCTCCCCCTGCTCAGCCCCTGCATTCTCTTCCCTTTCCTTCTCTTACCCCTGCTCAGCCCCTGCCTTCTCTTACCCCTCCCTCTGCTCTTCCCCTTCCTTCTCTTACCCCTCCCCCTGCTCAGCCCCTGCCTTCTCTTACCCCTCCCCCTGCTTAGCCCCTGCCTTCTCTTACCCCTCCCCCTCCTCTTCCCCTTCCTTCTCTTACCCCTCCCCCTGCTCTACCCCTTCCTTCTCTTACCCCTCCCCCTGCTCTTCCCCTTCCTTCTCTTACCCCTCCCCCTGCTCTTCCCCTTCCTTCTCTTACCTCTCCCCCTGCTCTTCCCCTTCCTCCTAATCCCCCTTCTCTTCCCCCTCCTCTTCCCCTTCCTCCTTGCCTTCCTCCTCGCCCTCCTCCTCCTTCCTCCTCGCCCTCCTCCTCCTCCTCCTCCTTCCTCCTCTTCCTTCCTCCTTCCTCCCTCCTCGCCCTCCTTCCTCTTCGCCCTCCTACTCCTCCTTCCTCCTTGCCCTCCTTCTTCCTCCACATCCTTCCTCTTCGCCCTCCTACTCCTCCTTCCTCCTCCTCCTCCTCCTTCCTCCTTGCCCTCCTTCCTCCTCTGCTTCCTCCTCCCTCCTCGCCCTCCTCCTCCTTCATCCTCCTCCCTCCTCGCCCTCCTCCTCCTTCATCCTCGCCCACTTCCTCCTTCCTTCTCCCCCTCCTCGCCCTCCTCGTCCTTCCTCCTCGCCCTCCTCCTGCTCCTTCTTCCTCGCTCCTCCTTCTCCTCCTTCCTCCTCGCTCTCCTCCTCCTTCCTCCCTCCTCCTTCCTCGCCTTCCTCCTCCTTCCTCCTCGACCTCCTCCTCCTTCCTCCTCGCCCTCCTCCTCCTCCTTCCTCCTTGCCCTCCTTTTTCCTCCGCCTCCTTCCTCCTCGTCCTCCTATTCCTTCTCGCTCTCCTTCTTCCTGGCCCTCTTCCTCCTTCCTCCATGCCCTCCTCCACCTCCTTCTTCCTCGCTCTCCTCCTCCTTCCTTCTCGCCTTCCTCCTTACTCCTCAGCCGTCTCCTCCTCCCTCTCCCTCCTCGCCCTCCTCCTCCTCCTTCCTCCTCGCTCTCCTCTTCGTCTTCCTTCTCGCCCTCCTCCTTCCTCCTCCTCCTCCTTCCTACTCGCCCTCCTCCTCCTCCTTTCTCCTCGCCCTCCTCCTCCTTCTTTCTCCTCGCCCTCCCCCTCCATCCTCCTTGTCCTCCTCCTTCCATGGCCTACCCCTGCCTCCTCCTCCTTCCTCCTCTGCCTCGACCTCCTCCTCCTCCTTCCTCCTCGACCTCATCCTCTTACCTGGAATTCTTCCTCCTTGACCTCTTCCTAAGAATATGAGTAAAAATGATGAATTAACCTTTATTATGACCCTGTTGCATTTGACTAAATGTAGAAATATACTTTTATATTTCTACATTTATATAAATAACAGCAATAAAAAACAACGATTATGAAACATTTAAGGTTGCCACAAGGTTTCAAATATTTTTTAGACAACGTTTCGTGCAATACGTTTTAGAAACTTATTTACATCCACACAAAATTACGCATCTAATGCGTGAAAACAAACGTTGCCCCTACTTTCCAACACTTTCCAGATACGTTGTGGCAACCAAAAATTGTTTCCTGGGAACTTGCTATATTGGTTGTTATAACTGGTTAGGAAGTGTTAAAACTTGTTCGAACGTTGTACCAACGTCTTAGTTTCGGTGTGTGTTTGGCGGGATCCCAGTACAAGCGGCTGCCTGGTGGCCCTAAAGGCCACCACCAAAAACCATGTTCGTGGCTGCCCTGCATGGAACGCCCGCATATTGTAGACCATCAAGGTAACCATGGAGAGAACAGGTGACTTGAGCCGCAGGGCGAGAGTCCGGGTTCCACACAAGACACCACGCCACCTTCCAGAAGAGACGGAGTGGATGGAAACTATAGTCCCAAACTGGCTAAAGTACCATCAAAGCATGGCCTCTGTGAACTCGAACGGCACACAATGCAGTACCACATATGTCACCGAGCAGCATTGATCAGAGATAGCGATGGTACCACCGTCCCCAGGGAGAGTAAATGAGTGCCCATCATAACAGGCCACAAAGTCCTTATGAACAGCGGTGGAGTGAAACTTCACAAGTGCCCGATGGGTAGTTAACAGTTGGAGCCCATACACATCGGCAACACGAACATGTAGCATATCCAACAGGACAATCTTAAGGGCAAGGTAAGACACACGTACAGAAAATTCCAGACCCACGGTCTCAGAGCGGCGAACAGGGGGGAGGGAGGTCACCATGGCGCTGACGCAACAAGAACACCCTCCCACAGGGAACGCCTAGCAAAGACTTGGGAGCGCTTGGCGAGCACATCTACGCCCCTTGGCGGCCAGGCCGCCAATCTCCTCAACGGATGTTTGGTAGATCACATTCACTGTGCCATCATGCCAGTGAATGGCCGTAATGTTCAGCTGGTCGATGCATAATGAACTTCTCTCGGTATTTGCTGGCAACCTATTACATCAGCTTAAGTGACTGAAAGTTCATCAACCAACCTGTTATAATTACTGTTAGTTTCATTTGTTATTTTATGTTTGCCATGTATATTTCGTGTTCAAAACAGCAGAAAAATGCAGTTAAAATATATCAAATTAAATACATTTTCAGGATTGGGCAATATTACTCCAGTTTTGGGGTTCTTATGACATTGGTCATTTTCTCGACAGTAGAGCAATAATTACTGACCTTATCACTTCACCTATTACCTTTATATTTTCCTTTAGTTATTGTTTCATCAGAATATATTTTAAAATATTTCATTGTAGTCAGTCCCTTCTTACCTTCCTCAGCAGCGACAATGTTCGAGGGAGGGGGTGTGGGGCACTGGGGGTAGTTTTGACTTATTGCTAACAGCTTTGTCCATGAGGGTTACATGGGAGGTTCGACCCTCCCACCATACAACTATTTGTATAATTCATTGATTCGTGTAATGCATAACTTGATCTTGTAATAATATTAGGCAGCTTATCATTCTTCTGGTAATATATAATGTTGGGGTCTAAGCACGCGAGCTTTCTTACACCGAAGTGTGCTTCTTACTACCACAAAGTCTTCATGATGTTGATTTCCTCAGTTGATACACCGCCTCTACGCTACTCGATGTTTAAAGGTAGTACACTCATTTCTCTGGTAGTTCTGGATGTACCGTTCATATCATGCTAACTACTGTAAACGTTGTCAGTCTCACTCTGCCAGTTAGATACTGAATGTGCATGTTGTAGAGTGTCTATTTTGACTGGCAACACATTCCAGATTTCAGTTATTTGTTACAGTTTAACAGGTAGTAAAGAGGTGTAGTGAGGTGGCAATTATCACCTTACAGGAAGGGAGTACACTCAACACCGAGACCATCACCCACAGTACCTGCTACTCATATGTTTCACCACGTGACAGTCACCTACACGACACCACTCACCGTCCCTGTCTTTCTGTACTACAGAGATTGATGGCATTCACTACATTTCATTTACATTAGAAATGAGCAAAATTTGGCGACAGGTCCAAAAGAAAATTTAGCATCGTTTGTGGCACAGAAAATAAGGATTATCTAGATATTATTCTGTGGAAGCCAATAAGAGAACAAAACACAAACTGATGTATGTCGAAGGTACCAGCTTCACCTAGTATTTTATCAATGAACATATGATTAATAACACACTGGGAAAACATGATTTCTAATCATCCTGAAAATTAGGAGGAGCGCTACTGTAAATGGGACAATGCAGTTCTGATAGGTGCAGAACTTTGGTCTAGTTCCCATGAGTGAATCGTGTGTGGCCAATATGTAACCTGTGGCAGAGTTGTCACCTTGGGTTACAGTGCTAGAGGGGGAGGCCAGAGGTCGCAGTTAATGGTATTTAGTTTTGTTTTTTTCAATACACGACAATCTGTCTCTCTAGTGGTTGCGGAATGCATTTTGAAATACTGAGTAGAACGCTAAGAAAGGAATAGCATTTTTGGAGATAGGACTTATATGAATGGATTCTTTAATAGCAGCATCTGTGGTTTAATTATAGGCAATACCAGTATGACTTGGGGACCCAGCACAATTCTTCAAATATATACCTACTACAGAGGTGGAATAGCCTGTATAGAGCATTTGTTCAAAACATGATGGAAAGGGCTAACCCCCACACAGCACCGAGCGGTTTTAAGCACTAGATCAGAGGTGTGCAGAGTGCCTCAGGGCGCTCATAGGTATAGCGTAGGATTAAAAAGTTCCACGTGGTTACTCTGGTATTAAATGGATGCCTGAGGCCTCCTGGTGGTGGGGAGCCCCAGGTTTAAGGTAGCAACCATGTCTGATGTATCATCTACGATCTCCCGGTCTACGGTCAGCCACTGTGTTGCAAAATGACTCTCAGAGGACAAAATTGAAGACATGTTGTTTGATGAACGACTGATTACTGATGATTTAGATTACAGCTCAGAGAAGTACTGTCATCGTTTTAACACCCATTCCTTCCTTCCTTATGTAGTCAGGGTTAATCCCGCGGGTCTTTGCCCCCTTTGTACTTGGGAGCCACTGCTCACCCTAGGGGCCCCCCAGTCAACCAAGGGCTGCCTTGAATTGAATCCCTGGCGAGTGGGGAAATCCAACCTCACCTCTATTGCTCTCGGTCGGACTTGCCCGGTGTGACACTGGAAGAATACACAGGTAAATCCTTACCTCTTTAAGTCAAGGTCGACAGCTGGGTGTTCATACTAGTGTCCCAACAACACTCCTCAGTGGTCTTATTTGTTATCACAAACCAGGTATTCAATGTCAGATGCAATGCAGTGCCACATAAATGGTCTACTCAAATAGCCCTAGAGACGAAGGCTCACTCAAACACAGTATAAAAATTGATGATGAGTTTTCGGAATAAAACTACACTTGATCCGCATAAAGAATAATATACGTGGAACTGTCAGATGGCGGCATCACTCCTCACCCGCCTCTGGCAACACAGTACAGCAACACATTAATATATATTAACTCATGTATATATGAATAACCTGGCACCTAGCTTAATGCTACCACACTGGCAGTAATAATAAAGACAATGTTCACGACATGAATGATATCCTAACTCACCTAGACCAAGGGGTAATGGGAGGGAATTTATGTACCTTAACTCTTTCTACTACATAGTCGACATATCCTCTGGCGAGGGTCGCTGAGGTCCCCGGTTCTGGCGTTCAGTCCTTTGTTGATCAGGGTCCTGTACACACAAGGTCATCAGTCAACTTGTAGATGGGCGTCCTCGCCGTACTCACACTCTGCAGGCAGGTCCTCCTCCTCCTCCTGAGGTACTGGAGACAGGTCCCTGTGCACGTCGTCTTCTTCCTCCCACACTGGAAATGTAGACAAACTTACAGTCTTGTTCAGTGTCTCCTCCTCAGTCTTCCAGTTTACTTGACCCGGACACATCAGCTCGCCTGATGCTTTTGAACATGGCCCGCGGGGTAGGGGGGAGGGGTGTGCTCCCGAACCCCGACCGACGTTCACCTCCGCCGCAGACTATCAGTAAAAGTGCTCTTGGCGCTCTAACACCAGCCAAGCTCTGTTTCCATGTACTTCACAGGTATCAGATAATCTCCCATGACGTCTGCAGTACTAATGCTTCTGCTTGGATCCACTGGATGGGGCTTCCTAGCCTCCAAATTGGGAGCTCATTCGAGTGTTTCCGCTCTCGATGACGGGCAGTGACACACTGAGCCCACAGGCGCGCCAGGACACCCAGAGCCCTCTACCTTGTGACGTCACGCCGCCCGAAGGCTCCTCGTCATTGGTCTATATTGTCATGTGACCCTACCTGGCTTCAGAATCAACTGACGGCAGGCGTCACACTCCTTTGGCGGGAAGTGGAAAGCCTCGACGCCATTTTGTAACACCAAAAGGGCGTAAGCAACTTGTAAAACCAAACTAAATCAGAAAAATTCACTGCCAACACGATAACTTTCTATACCTTTACCCCCTCCCCGCTCAGCTCGTTGTCGCCGTGTGGGGGCTTCGTGGGCGGCTGCCGGAGTGTGATGCTCCTTAGGACAGTCCTCTGTCCTTTTCTAGCCTTGTGCTCCTGCTGCCGTCCTCTCCAATTCTGCTGGGCACCTTTTCCTTTCCCTTCTGTTTCGTTTTTCTCCCCCCTCTTCTCCTATCTGCTTGCCGTTTCCTGCCGACCTTTTGCTCGTTCTGGTTCTTCCATGGACTTCTTCTATTTTGACACCCGGGTGCTTGAGGAGGCATACTCATGCACCCGTAGAACTGCAGTACCCGACGTCGAGAGCGAGGGGAACCTTTTATTGTCAATCCCCACTTCGTCACTGAACCCGATCTCGACGGACTGTCGGTTTCTTAAGGTGGCGTTTGTGGGGCGTATACTCACAACGCACCCCTAGGAGGCCCGGACAAGATCGGCGATAGCTCCTTGTTGGGTGTCCTGCCTCTAATTGTGGCTCCATGGTGGGTGTGGGGGCACATTCGTGAGTGAATTCTTCTTTTCGTCAAGATGATAACCCCTGTTTCGGCTGCTTCTGGCTTACCTTCTCAGGCTCGTGGGGTGGGCGACCAAGCCCCCGAGTCGGTCCGTATTGGAAGACCGGGCTCTGTAGCCTCCGCTGCATTGGGCCCCGACCTTGCTCCTCCTTTGGCCTCTCTGACTCCTTCCCCTGGCTCCCCTCCCTCCTCTGTGGTTGGGTCGAGCCCCAAGCCCCCAGTGGTGACTACCTCGTCCCCTGGCGCGGCTCCTTCTCTAGTTGTAACTACTGCGCCTTTTAACCCCTCTCTCTCTGGGGGTTCTCACCGCCATCCTCGTCACGGCCGCCCTCGCTCGATTCCTTCCAGTTCTGCTACCTATCAAGCCTTGTTTGGTCCCGCTTCGTGGGCCAAATATTTTGATCTCCTCCCTCTTGATTCTGCGCCTCCTGACGATTTCTCCCTTCATCGACATCTCATTGATTCCATGGATGCCTCCATTACTTTCAACCCCACTCGTCTCGGTACACGTGTCGTTGCTGCTCCTTCTCAGGATGCTGCTTCCCGCTTGGCTGCCTTATCCTGCCTTGGCGAGACCCCCGTTCGGATCTCGAAGAACGCTCAGTTGAATGCCAGTGTTGGCACTATTTTGCTCCCGCCCCATGTTGCAACCGGTGTTCGGGACCTGCGCGACTGCCACGACGATATTCGACATATCCTCGCTGCCCAGGGCCATTCTATTCTCCAGGTGGACACGTTTACTCGTCCCCCTCGTGGTAGTCGCCGTCAACCCCTCCGGGTTGTGAAGATTACCTTTGATGGTAGGACCCTTCCACCCTCTGTCATTCTTGCTGGTGCCAGGTGCTCTGTCCAGGAGTACATTCCTTCTCCTCGGCTCTGCAACAAGTGCTGGAGGTTTGGGCATGGTGCCCTCCGCTGCTCCGGGACTGTCTCTCTCTGTCCTTTGTGTGGTGGCGAAGGTCACTCTAAGTCGGAGTGCACTTCTCCCCAGGCTCGTTGCCTCAACTGCGGTGAGGCCCATCCTACCTTCTCCCGTGCGTGTGTCCATTACAAGCTTGAGGCAGCCGTCCTCAACCTGAAGCACCGGGAGCGTTTATCTTTTCCTGAGACGAGGCGCCAGGTTCGCCGGCTCCCGCCTTATGCTAATATCTCTTATGCTCGCGTGTTGCGCTCTTCCTCTCCTCGTCCTTCCCGCCTTCCTCAGACTCACAACCATTTCCGGGCCTTGGACCCTGATGCGCCCACTGCCCCCTCCTCTGTTCCTTTGGGTTCTCTCCCGAAGGATCCTCCTCCTGGTTCTCTGTCTGGGGTTCCCCTTCCTTCTACCCGGTCTGTCGTGTCTTCTGTGTCTTCTTCCTCGTCCCCCTCCGATCCTCCTTCCCATCCTCTTCCTCCATCTATCGGCTCTCCCCACCGCCTGTCGGTGCGGGCGGATGTCCATCGCTCTCCTAACGGCCGTCGTGTGTGCTCTCGTTCGGCTTCTCCTGTTGAGACACTGGAATCCGTTGCCCGGTACGTAGTTGCTGGGACACCGGTCTCTTTAAGTCAGAAGCGTAAGCCTGGCTCCTCTCCTTCCTCTTCCCCGGCGGGTAAGAAGGCTTCGCTTTCTTCCTCAGCTCCTCCTTCTGGCTCTGTTGCATCTTCCCCTCCCGTTTCAGTGCTTGCGCCCCCTGTTCCTGCTATGGAGGTTTCTTTGGCCCCTGCTTCCCTTTCGGTTGCTGCTCTTGCTGGGGTGCGCTCCCCTCTTTCTACTCCCCCTCCTCCTGCTGCTGTCCTTGACGGCTCCTCTCCGTTGTCTCCTCTTCCTCCTCCTCCTCCTCCTCCAGAATGATCTGTTCTCCCGTTTCCTTCCCTCCGTCTTTCCTCAGTTTACCCATGCCCCCTAACCCTGACTTTGCTGACCCTGATCCCGACCCTGATATTCTTTAACGTGCTCTGTTGCTCTTTCGCCTTTGTTTCTTCCTTGTTCTCTGTTTTTGTCCTTTCTCTTCTCGTCGTTGTCCATTCTTCAATGGAACGTTCGAGGTTATTACGCCAATTTCCTCGAACTCCAACTTCTGATTTCGCGGTTTTCGCCCCTTTGTGTCTGTCTCCAGGAGCCAATGCTTGGTGCTCGTCCTGGTCGTTTTCGTGGTTATTCCTTTCTCTCCCCCCCCCCCCAGCCATTGCTGGGGCTTCTAATTCTTCTGCTCTCTTGATTCGGGCTGATGTTCCCTTTGTTCCTTTACTTTTCCTTCGCCTCTCCATTGTTCTGCTGCTCGTATCTTTGTGGGGAAATGGTACACAGTTTGTTCCATTTATCTCCCCCCGAGTGTCCCGCTCTCTCTTCCTGATTTGAAACACCTCCTGACTCCTTGCCGGAGCCTGTGCTCCTGCTGGGTGACTTCAATTGTCGTCATTCTCTTTGGGGTGACGTTCTGACGAATACCCGGGGTCGCCTCCTTGAGCCGTTTCTCCTCTCTTCTTCCCTGTCTCTTCTGAATTCTGGTGAGCCCACTCATTTAGACTCTCGGACTCGCACCCTTTCTTGTCTTGATCTTTCTCTCTGCTCTTCTTCTCTTTACTTAGATTTCACGTGGCAGGTTCTTGATGACCTCCATGGAAGTGATCATTTCCCCATCCTTGTTTCCTTTTTCTCTTTTCGCCCTTCCCTCTCTTTCCCTAGGTGGCAGTTTGCTAAGGCAGACTGGTCCCTATTTACCCTCAGTGCTGCTCTCCCTGACCTCTCCCTTCTGCCTCTCTCTCGCGCTCTCCTCCTTTTTCATGACACTGTCTTCAACGCTGCCCTCCGCTCTATTCCTCGCTCTTCCTCTCGGGGTCCACGGAAGTGCGTTCCCTGGTGGAATGCGGACTGTGCTCGGGCTGTCCGCTGTAAGCGTGCAGCCTGGAAGAGGCACCGCCGTAGGCAGACGACCGATTCTTTTCTTTTCTTTCGGAAAGCGAGTGCGGTGGCCATCCGTACGGCTAAACGTGAATGTTGGGCATCTTATGTCTCAACAATTACGTCCGAGACCCCTCTGGCCCAGATCTGGAAGCGTATCCGCAAGATAGCGGGTAAGTTCGTTCCCGATGTTTCACCGGTCCTTCACCTCCATGATACTCTTGTGGCGGACCCGTTGCAGGTCGCTTCCGAACTGGGTTCCCACTTTTCTCCTGTTAGCTCTGGTCTTCATCTTCCCCAATCTTTCCTTCTTCGTAAACCTGTCCTTGAGTCTCGTCCTTTAGATTTCTGCACTCATCTTCAGCTTCCCTATAATGATCCCTTCTCTCTCTCTGAACTTCGTTCTGCCCTGGCCCTCTGCGGTTCTACGGCGGCGGGCTCCGATGGTATTCATTATGAGATGCTTCGCCATCTCCCTCCGAGCACGTCTCAGTATTTACTGAGTCTGTATAATCGGATCTGGGAGTCGTCGTCAGTCCCTGAGGACTGGCTCGATGCCGTTGTCCTCCCTGTTCGCAAACCGGGGTCTCTGGGTACTTCCCCTAAGGACTTTCGCCCTATTGCTCTCACAAGTTGTGTCTGCAAACTCTTTGAACGTATGGTTCACGTTCGTCTGATGTGGTTCCTGGAACACCATCACCTCCTCTCCCCTTCTCAATTTGGTTTCCGCAAGTGCCGCAGCACGACAGATGTCCTGGTGAACTTGGAGGTCTATATTCGTACTGCTTTTGCTGCGAAGACCTCCGTTGTTGCCGTCCTTTTTGACCTAGAAAAGGCTTACGACACCACTTGGCGTTATCATATCCTATCTCAACTTCATTCTTTTGGCCTTCGTGGTCATCTCCCTCTCTTTCTCCGCAGCTTCCTCTCTCGTCGTTCCTTTCGGGTGCGCCTTGGTACTGCTCTCTCTCCCTCTTTTCAGCAATACGAAGGTGTGCCCCAGGGTAGTGTTCTGAGCACTACTCTTTTTCTTGTTGCCCTCAATGATCTTCTTTCCTCTCTTCCTTCTGGTGTCTTCTCCGCTCTCTATGTCGATGATCTTACCCTTTGTTGTCAGGGTGATGATTCGCCTCTCCTTCAACGCCGGCTTCAACTTGCAATTGATGCCGTGTCGTCTTGGGCCACAGGTCATGGCTTCAAGTTCTCTACTTCTAAGACTTGTGCCATGACTTTTACGCGGAAACGGGTTGTTCTTCGTCCCTCTTTGTCACTTTATGGTCATCCCCTTGAATACAAAGATTCCGCGAAGCTTTTGGGGTTATTCCTTGACACTCGTTTGTCTTGGTCTCCCCATATCTCTTACCTCCGTGTTGAGTGCTCTAAGGCCCTTACCCTCCTTCGGGTCTTGTCCCATACTTCTTGGGGGGCAGATAGGCGCGCTCTCCTTGCTTTACATTCCTCTCTCGTCCTGTCTAAGCTCGATTATGGTTGCCCTGCTTACTCGTCTGCTTCTCCTTCTACTCTTCGCCGTCTTGATGCTTTGCACCATACTGGGTTGCGCCTCAGTTCTGGTGCCTTTCGTTCGACTCCCATCCTTAGCTTATATGTTGACACTGGCTTCCTGTCTCTCCAGGACCGCCGTGATCGCTACTGTCTTCGCTATCTTGCGCGGTCCTTGCAACATCCTTCCTCTCGCCTCTGTCGTGCTTTAACTTTTACCCCTCCTGCGGTTCCTGTTCCTCTTCATCACCTCCCTCTTTCTGTCCGGTTATCTCGCCTACAGGATTCTCGCTCCGTTCGTATTTCTGATGTTTCTCCTCGTGTTGTTCCTTCTTTGCCCCCGTGGAGGGTCCCTCTTCCGCGGTTTTGTACTTCCTTGACCCTTATCACTAAAGCTTTTACCCCTCCTACGGTTCTAAAACGCCTTTTCCTCGAGCACTTTTCTTCTCACTCCCGCTCCGTTTCTGTCTTCACCGATGGGTCTAAGTCAGCGGACGGTGTTGGCTACTCTGTTGTTTTTCCTGATCGCACTTATATGTGTCGCTTGCCTCCGGAGACTAGCATCTTTACAGCGGAACTTTATGCTATTCTCTATGCTCTTCGTCTCCTGCTTTCTCGTTGTCAGTCTTCCTTTGTGGTTGTTGTTGACTCTCGTAGTGCGCTCATGGCTCTCGGGTCCTTTAATCCGGTTCATCCAGTAGTTGTCGAGATCCAGCATTGGCTGTTTCTCGTTCACAGTAAATTTAAGTCGGTTGAGTTTTGTTGGGTTCCCAGCCATATTGGTGTGTCTTTAAATGAGCGTGCGGATGCTGCCGCTAAGGAAGCTGTCCGCTCTTGTCCCATCTCTCGTAAAGGCATTCCGTATTCCGACTTTTACCTGGTTATCCATTCCTCAGTCCTTACCCGTTGGCAGGCTTCTTGGTTGTCTGTTACTGGTAACAAGCTACGTACTCTTAAATGCTGTGTTTCCTCGTGGCCGTCCTCCTTCCACCATAACCGGCAGTGGGAAACAGCTCTGGCGAGGTTGCGTATTGGCCATACTCGCTTAACCCATGGTCACTTGATGGAGCGCCGCCCTGCTCCTTATTGTCCTAGTTGCATTGTCCCTCTTACGTTCGTGCATGTCCTTCTTGAATGTCCTGACTTCCAGGACGAGCGTGTGTCTTGCTTTCCGACCGCCCCTCGCGGTCACCTCTCCCTCGATAGAATTCTTGGTGACTCGGATACTTTTGATATCGTTCTCCTTATGCGTTTTTGTTCTCGTATTGGCATCCTTGGTGATATTTAGCGCCCTCTGATTATTTTGCGTATTTGATGGTGCTACATAGCCTTCCCGGTTTGGTGCCTTCTTTTGATAATTACTTACTTACTATGCCTGAAATTGATTATTTTATGGCATATTTCGATCAACCATTCATGGACCATCTCGTTGCAGAGACAAACCAATACGCTCTGGAACTCACTGACTCAGGAATTTTACATGCCTTACAGGGAGCCGGTCGGCCGAGCGGACAGCACGCGGGGCTTGTGATCCTATAGTCCTGAGTTCGATCCCAGGTGCCGGCGAGAAACAATGGGCAGAGTTTCTTTCACCCTATGCCCCTGTTACCTAGCAGTAAAATAGGTACCTTGGTGTTAGTTGTCAGGGGCAGCTTCCTGGGGGTGGAGGCCTGGTCGAGGACCGGGCCGCGGGGACACTAAAAAGCCCCGAAATCATCTCAAGATAACCTCAAGATAAGATGCCTCTCGATTGACACGTTGGAAAGACACGACTATTGAGGAAACGTATGTGATTTTAGCGTTGAGCATGATGATGAGGCCTGCAGATAAACACGTGATCCAGGATTTTTGGAACAAAGACAGCCTTGTTCCTACCCCTTATTCAACATGGACATGTCTCGTGATAGATTTCTGCTGCTTCTCAGGTGCATCAACTTTGAGAACAATGCTATGGAAGACAGACACGGCAGACTGGAAAGTGCGGAAGATATTTAGTGAACTGAGAGGAAAGTTTCGTGACTATTTTGTACCAGCACAGAGTGTCTTGACTGATGAATCGCTAGTCCTCTTCAAGGGACAACTCACGTTCACGCAGTACGTTCCATTAAAGCGGCACTAGATGAACAAATCCACAAGGGCAGTGACGAGGATTCGAACCTACGTCCGAGAGCATCCCAGACGCTGCCTTAATCGACTGAGCTACGACATGGTAGTTGTGTACAGCAACTTACATGTCGAGATGGTCAAGATCCACACGGCTTCTCAAGCAGTGTCGTGAAAACACTCATGGAACCGTTGCTGAACAAGGAGTATATCCTGTTCACAGACAATTATTATACCAGTGCCTTGCTAACCCAAAGTCCTCCTTGTCCACAACACCGGTGTATGTGGCACTGTCAAGGCCCACAGGAGGGAAATGCTAGTGTCTGGCATTGGTATTGCAGTGGCTGATTGGCAACTGAGAAAGTGTGATAAAATGTTATCAGTGTGCTGGAGGGACATATATGTTCAACATATATGTGATCAGGGGAGGGCATTTAATACTTTTCGAAAAAAAATAATTTTTTGGCAAAGAATTTCTGTTCTGCGCACAGCGGGAATATTATATTTTCAGGCAGCACAGCACGGTGGTTAAAGAACTCCAGAGCCACATAGGACCTGCGAGAATCAGCTTAAAAACAAATGAACCTTGCTTCATAAATAGGAACTGGCATGTATACGAGAACACATTTTGTGTAAAATTCACGAAATTGCATAAAGTTCAGCAGTAACATGAAATTGTTTCCAGAGGATGGCGGCAATAAAAAGTTTGATAAGGAAAAATAACTGATCAGCCAAAGCTCTCAGCAGACTTTGACTCTTCCGTAAACAGTAGCAAGTGAATGGCAGATAAACTGCTAGACGAAAGACTACTTCATAATTGTAGAAAGACTCTCATGAGATATGCCAATACTGATCACGGATCTTAAAGCGACGCAACACCGGTTGCCTGAGTAGTTTAGGGATGCTGATTCCATGCCGTTGTGCACCTTTAATATTTTCTTCTAAGTGAATGCTCTGGATTGGAGGAGGATGAAAGGAACCAGAGCAAAATAAAGATTTGTGATGGGACGGGGGGAAGGAATGGAGCCCAACTACATATGGACGGTCAGGGATTGAACGCCGACCTGCATGTAGTGAGACCGTCGCTCTACCGTCCAGCCCAAGTGGTTGGACATGGGTCGGGGGAGAACCCAATGAATATGTGAAACAGCTATAGTCTAGTATAGATGGCATTAGAGAGCATAAACAAAAACGCGTTCACTATCTGCAAGTACCCCCCCCCCCCCCCACCATTCCTCCCCTCTCACAAGATATAGTTAAGGTAAGACCTTGAGAGCATTCACCCAGAGATAATTGACATAGGACGACCAAGACAGGTTGAAGTAAGGGTCCAAAAACTTTGCATACATGGTCGGGGTAGTACCTAAGGAGAGGTGCTGGTGAGAATAACATAGTAGGAGAGGTGCTGGTGAGAGTAGCATGGTAGGAGAGGTGCTGGTGAGAGTAGCATGGAAGGAGAGGTGCTGGTGAGAGTAGCATGGAAGGAGAGGTGCTGGTGAGAGTAGCATGGTAGGAGAGGTGTTGGTGAGAGTAGCATGGAAGGAGAGGTGCTGGTGAGAGTAGCATGGAAGGAGAGGTGCTGGTGAGAGTAGCATGGAAGGAGAGGTGCTGGTGAGAGTAGCATGGAAGGAGAGGTGCTGGTGAGAGTAGCATGGAAGGAGAGGTGCTGGTGAGAGTAGCATGGAAGGAGAGGTGCTGGTGAGAGTAGCATGGAAGGAGAGGTGCTGGTGAGAGTAGCATGGTAGGAGAGGTGTTGGTGAGAGTAGCATGGAAGGAGAGGTGTTGGTGAGAGTAGCATGGAAGGAGAGGTGCTGGTGAGAGTAGCATGGAAGGAGAGGTGCTGGTGAGAGTAGCATGGAAGGAGAGGTGTTGGTGAGAGTAGCATGGAAGGAGAGGTGTTGGTGAGAGTAGCATGGAAGAAAAAGTGATGGTAAGAGTAGCATTTATGGAGAGGAGTGAGTTGCAGGTGAGAGAAGGTGAAACGTTATCTTCACTGAGGTGCTGTTGGTACTGATAACTTTCATAACTTTTTAAATGTATCAACTGTGTAGTCATTGACCTCCTATGACTGCCGGTAAAACCTAATTCAGGTGTAAAAACATGATTGACAGTGGCCTTGACGTTAGTATGAACAATGGACTGTCGCTAAATTGGAAAAAATTGGTTGCTGACTTTATATGATCATATATCAAAATTTTGTTAGTTTTTTAGATGAATCAATTATTTATCAGACTAAATGAGTTATATAGGTTGTTGGAGTGTTTGTACCCGGCAAACATTTCTTATTTCAGAACATTTTAAAACCGAAATTTTAAATTTTTATCAAGTTTAAATTATATCTTATCAATGTTTTATACGAATTTCTTAACACGATAATTAAACGTTCAAACATAAGGTCTTAAAAAGAAATAATGGAATGATTAGACGTAAACGGTCTTAAATGTTAATGCTATTCATTTAAATTTTGGAATTATTAGAATAATCAACTTAATTAAATTCTGATGAGATAAAGGAAAAGAGAGACAAAGTTTGAGGAAAAGAAAGTGAGAGAGAGTGAAAGAGTAGGAGAAAAAATGAAAGTGAGAGAGAAAGAGAGAGAGAAGAGAGGAGATGGAGGGAGAGAGAAAGAGTTTGACAAAAACAAAGTGACCAGACCACGTGGGAGCGTAATGCCACAAGGCCTATGTTTACATATATGAATCTAGGTATACTTGGACTATAGTGAACAGTGATACAGTAAATTAGTGAATGGTAACACAACAGACATAAGGAAACAGTGACTGATGGCACGTAGTGGACAGAGAAATATCCACGTGAAGTGACTACGGATCCACTGATGGACCTCGACATAAGGACATCATTAAATTCTCGCCTAGTTTGTGTGAACAGAACAACTTGGCTGGTAGGTACGGCTTCTAAGTCAGTTATCTGGTGTACAGAGGGAGGAAAAATATAATAAATATCTTTTCAGTTTATCATATATATTTAAAATCTCAAAGTGGCTCATTACGGGTCGAAGTTGACACAAAATGGGCACTCGTGACATCCACACAAACACACACACAAAAGCAATCGCACACACATTGAATAAGAAATTCCAGGAGGTCTTCACCTTAGAGCAAGGAGAAATTCCAGAGGTAAGTGTGGGAATAGCTAACCAGGAACCACTGGAAGAGTTTGAGATTACCAGCGGGGAAGTAAGGATGTGTTTACTAGAGTTGGATGTGACAAAGGCTATAGGCCCAGATGGAATCTCCCCTTGGGTTCTAAAGGAAGGAGCAGGAGAACTGTGCCTACCACTCGCCATAGTATATAACAAATCACTGGCAACAGGGGAACTGCCAGATATTTGGAAAGCAGCTAACGTAGTCCTGATATACAAGAAAGGGGATAGACAGTGTGAGGGAATCTGGATTCCCTCAGCTAGTTTTCCTAGTTTCTAGATTAGGCTAGTCGCTCTAGAAACTGAAACTTTCAAAATAACATATGCTTGTTGGGTGTTGAATGAAAGCTTATGTTAAGGACTGTCGGTTGGGATTGGTTAGAAGTCTGTGATTGCTCTGTAAAGAGAATTACAGAAATTTTCCTGTTTCTGTGAAATAGGATGAGGGGAGAGTGTAGTGGTACGGGAGGTACTTGACTCTCCCAACGGTTTTACAAGGGGGGGGGGGGTGAGGGACAGTGGGGTGAACGTTGCCTTTCTTCCACACCTTGTGAGACATCGCGCCTTTGTTTTTAGGCCTCCCCCTCCTTGTAACGTCACGGGATGCTCGAGGGTGAGTGAGCCTGTGATTGGTTTAGGCATGTGTGCTCCAAGCAGAGTTTTGGCGCGAAGAGTTGTGATTGGGAGCAGCATGAGGGAGCCGTGCCGGCTCCAGGCTGATTGGTCAAGACAAAGTAGGGAGGAGGTATGGGCATTTGAGTTTCCCTGCCCGCCATAGAGGCAGTTTGAATTAGGCGGCAAGCGGAGGAAGAAGTGACTGGTGGAGGTGGCTGGCCGGCCACCTCCACCCCGTTAATCGATTCTGTTGTCCAAATTACTCATTGAATATGGCACTCCTGCCATCAGGGGTTGTGTCTAGGCCCAAATTTGCGTGAAATTGGAGCCGATGTGATAAACTAAGAGACAGTTGCAGTGTTAACCCATGAGGCAGATGGCAGAGCCTCATGGTGTATCCGATTGATCCCTCATCCCTCGGGTCTGAGCATCCTGTCTAGTGTCAATGGACAATTGGTGTTGGGCATTGTAAGTGAGTGTGATATTACAGGCCCCTGTTGGATTTTTGTATTCCGCCAGCCTGCGTCAGTGTGGGGACGCCACCGGCCAATGTCACCCCAGTGAAGAGCAAGGCAGGCTCTGGTTTGATGGGGTTGTTAGTGATTCCCCATCCGCGTGTGTACGCCTGTGGGCGGCAGCCTGCCAGCCCGAGGCACCCATGTGCGCGGCCACCCCAGGCCTCCCGCGGCCACCCACCTTGGCCAGCTGCCAGGGTTACCCACCCAGGCCACCCGCGCTCCAAACCTCCACCCCACCCCGCGTACCAGCTCAGCCGGGTGGGGTGCTATGACGTCATGCGCTACCCGGGGCCACCCCAAGGCCACCCAGCCGCTCGGCCCGGCCACTCGGCTCGACTCGGCCTGGCTCGGCCTGGCTCGGCCTGGCTCGGCCCGCGCGCCGGCCACCACTACCACCACCCTCCCCCCTCTCAGCTCGGGAGGGGCGCTGTGGGCCACGTGGTGGCCACATGCCTTGGCCACCTCCTTGGGCCACTTTCCCGGGAAGCCTAGGGCCACATCTTGTCAACGCATGAGGAGCAAGCTAAGTGTTGACAGCTAGTGTGGTAGTGGCCAGGGGAAGGATTGATGAGGAGGTGTAGACGTGAGTACATTTATCATTGTGTACAGTGTGATGAGTACCGGTGGAAATTCCCGGTAAGAGTTGTCTCAGAGCCTCGCCAGGCTAGAGAAGCAGCTGAGAGACAACTGTTTGTAGCACGTCCAGGTGACTGGTAGGGCGGTACCTGGAGATAGATGTTGTACACGGGACCACACTGTAGTATCATAATGTATATATGTGTAGACTGACTCGAGTATGTAACTGGTCAGTGTAGAGATTTACCATATAAGTGATCCAACCTGTCAATTCTATATAATCGTTCAGACTGGATTAATGCCATAGAGTACCGTAATTGTATCATTAGAGGTTGGCAGGCCAGGTTGCAGGGATGTCAGTGGGTACCCTGAGGTCTGTGTAGTTAGAGTTCCATTTACCTAATGATATATTTTTCATTGATTATGTGAATGCCATTTCTATATGTTCATTTGCATGTTTATGTACTGTGTTGTGTGGTGAGTCAGTAGATGTGATTGCTGACTGATTACCTAATGCTGTCATTACCTAATGCATGTGGGGTATGCTGACGGCATCATTATGTTGCAGGTTTGTGCAGTGTTGTTATCAGTTATACGATATTATTGCCCTAGGAACTGTGTTGAGGGTTTAAGGGACCTCTAGGATTATTCAGGGAAATTCACAGTGTTTAATGAGAGCAGGCAATTGATGGGTTAATTGCCTTGCTGAGGTAAGTGTGTGTTCACAGTAGTCCTTTGCAACGGTTGCAAGAAAAAGAGGTGGGCAGTAATATTGGTATACTCTTTGGTGTTGCACAACCGTGTGTCATTATTGTGTGGGCATAGTAATTAACGAGTTGCACTAGTCGCAACCGTATGTGGGCAGTGCATTTGTGATGTTGCATGCCATTGTAGTGTGACCTATGTAACACTGGGGTTACTTTGTTTCTTTAAGTTGTGTTGAGGACTTAAGGATTCAGTGAGTTAATAATTGGGGAATTAACTGGATAAGGGGTGCACACTTATTGTGGAGTGAGTGAGAGCTGTTATGAGAGAGAACAGCGTTGAGCTTGTGTGAGATATGTCTCGGGAGCAATTAATTGTCAGTGTGACAACTAATTGACCACTCTAGCTAATTATGTAATTAGCATTCTCATCATGAATTCACGTAGTGGGAGAGGATCTGTCAGAGGCTGTCAGTATTTATGTTAACGTAATTTGCTCGAGACTAATTACCTTTCTGGGGTATAGCAATTAGTAGCTCATGTTAATTAGTGGAGTAATTAACATTGGAGAGCTCCGGTGACTCGGTAAAGCGAGGTCATGGAGCTAGCATAAATCGTTGTATTAATCATATCCTGTCTGAGGACAGTGGATTAGTGGCACATCTTGTTAATTAGGGTAATTAACTCCTTTCCTGTGAATTCACAGTGTTTGATGAGACCTGCTTAGGCAGTGCGGAGTGAGACGTATTTATGGATGATTAATTATCGGTCCTGGTGACAGTTAATTAATTGCTCAGCATTAATTAGGGTAATTAACACTCACTAGTAAATTTTTGATACAGACTGTTGAGAAGCTACCAAGTTAGGGTAGGCTTAGTTAACGTAACTCAATGGGGATGCAATTAGTGGTCCGTTTGACCTTAATTGAGGATTACTCACTGAATACTTGCTGGGAGTCAAGTGTGATGTAATATAAGTTTGAGTTATTGTTAACAAGAGAGACAAGTGTTAATAATTACCGTAGAGTATCATCATGATGTTGTCTAGTGTGAGACAATTGGTTGTGATTACCGTAGTACTTGTTGCTGTCTGCTGCGATCAGTCAATTAACGTAATTAATCACTTAAGGAAATTTCTTTGGTTGTCGTCTGGTGACGAGGGTAGAGTAATCTAGGGATCTGTGGAGCTATGTCCCAGAATCACGCCTTGCCTGTCTTTGTTACTGTTTACAACAGGGCAACTTCTTGTAGGGAGTTGCAAAGAGAGTTCACACTGGGTTGTGATAGGTGGGGGGGGTCATTGTTGGACTACCCGCCTAGTTACGTGGGTCTCTCCTGGGGGGCGGGAGGACCCCTAAGCTTGTGATTATAGTAGCTGTCAGGGAAACCGAGACACTATTGATTGCATGCTTGTGTCTTCAGTGGATATCCTTCATTTGTTCAGTTAGTTCATGTTGTCAGCCCGAAGTGTCAGCAAGATGGAGCCTGCTGTCACTTCTCGAGGGGCTGTTGAATAGCTGTGTTGCAAATGCCACTTGATGGACAATAACGTAACCATTCGCTGTGGTGTAACTTAGTCTGTGATATTTTCCTTTGATTTGCAATATTGCGTCATCAGTGGGCACACCTGTGATCAGGTTAGTTCAGTATGCAGCCTCACAGCAAGGGTTCCTATTTAGCTGTTTGTTATCGTGCCACTGGATGGACATTAACGTAACGTAAACTCGGTAATGTAGTAGTTAGTCTCTTGTTATTAATAAATTGTTATGTTATAGAAAACGGTCTTTGATGTCAACCCTTCAACCATATTATTCCACCATATTTCTGCATATTATTAAATGTTGATGTGATCTTGAAATGACGCCTGTTCTTGGGAATTCGAATTCCAATTCATAGCGCCACATCAAATATAAATATTTGATTGTGAGAACCCGTCGGTTACCCTTTATTAGTTTTAACGTCCTGTTTAACTAGGAGGAGCCAGCGGCCTATTTTGGACAGGTTTTCACCCCTGGTGGTGGAGGCCTGGCGGTTTGCTCCCGCTTTTCCTTTTTCTATTGGACTCATGCTTAACTTCCGTGAGCAGCCTTTAAACTTGTAGTCCACCTCCTAAGGGAGGTAGGCGTAGAAAAAAATCTCACAGTGGGGTGTGTCATAGTGTGGGGAGGTTGTTTGTTTGTGTGGTGGGGTGTGTGGTAGTGTGGTGGGGTATGTGGTAGTGTAGTGGGGGTGTGTGGTAGTGTGGTGGGGTATGTGGTAATGTAGTTGGGAGTGTGGAAGGGGGGTGTGGTAGTGTGGTGGGGTTGTGTGGTATTGTGATGGGGTGTGTGGCAGTGTGGTGGGATGTTTGGTAGTGTGGTGGTGTGTGTGTTGTGCTCGGGGTGTGTGGTAGTGTGGTGGGATGTGTGGTACTGTTGTGGGGTTGTGTGGTCGTGTAGTGGGGTGCGTTGTAGTGTGGTGGAGGTGTGCGGAAGTGTGCCGGGGTGTGTGGTAGTGTGGTGGGGTGCATGGTAGAGTGGTGGTGTGTGTGGTAGTTTGGTGGGGGTGTGTGGTAGTGTAGTGGGGGTCTGTGGTAGTGTGGATGGGTGTATGGTAGTGTGGTGGGGACTGTGGTAGTGGGATAAGGTGTGTGGTAGTGTGGTGGGATTGTGTGGTGGTGTTGTGTGGTAGTGTGGGGGGGTTTGTGGTAGTGTGATGGGGTTTGTGGTAGTGTGATGGGGTTTGTGGTAGTGTGATGGGGTTTGTGGTAGTGTCTTCGGGTGTATGGTAGTCTGTTGGGGTGTATGGTAGTGTGGTGGGGGTGTAGTAGTGAGGTGGGGAATGTGGTAGTGTGGTGGGGTGTGTGGTAATTTGGTGTGGTGTGTGTAGTGTGGTGGGGTGTGTGGTAGTGTGGTGGAGTGTGGTATTGAGGTGGGGTTGTGTGGTAGCGTGGTCGGGTCGTGTGGTAGTTTGGTTAGTGTGTGGTAGTGTGGTCGGGTTGTGTGGTAATGTGGTGGGGTTGTGTGGTAGTGTGGTGGGGTGTGTGATAGTGTGGTGGGGTGTGTGGTAGTGTAGTGGGGGTATGTGGTTGTGTGATGGTATCGTGTTATAGTGTTGTGGGGTGTGTGGTTGTGTGGTGGGGGTTGTGGGGGTGTAGTAGTGTGGTGGGGTTTTATTAGTGTGTGGTGGTGAGGTGGGGTGTGTATAGTGGTCTTGGATTTGTGGTAGTGTGGTGGGGTGTGTAGTAGTGTGGTGAGGTGTGTGGTTGTGTAGTGTAGTATTTAGTAGTAAGGTGGGGTGTGTGGTAGTGTGGTGGGGTTGATTGGTTGTGTGGTGGGGTGTGTGGTGGTGTGGTGGGGTACGTTGTAGTTTGGAGGGGATGTGTGGTAGTGTTATGGGGGTGTGGTAGTGTGGTGGGGTGTGTGGTAGAGTGGTGGAGTTATGTGGTAGTGTTGTGGGGTTGGGTGGTATTGTGATGGGGTGTGTGGCTGTGTGGTGGGATGTTTGGTAGTGTGGTGGTGTGTGTGTTGTGTTCGGGGTGTGTGGTAGTGTGGTGGGATGTGTGGTACTGTTGTGGGGTTGTGTGGTCGTGTAGTGGGGTGCGTTGTAGTGTGGTGGAGGTGTGCGGAAGTGTGCCGGGGTGTGTGGTAGTGTGGTGGGGTGCATGGTAGAGTGGTGGTGTGTGTGGTAGTTTGGTGGGGGTGTGTGGTAGTGTAGTGGGGGTCTGTGGTAGTGTGGATGGGTGTATGGTAGTGTGGTGGGGACTGTGGTAGTGGGATAAGGTGTGTGGTAGTGTGGTGGGATTGTGTGGTGGTGTTGTGTGGTAGTGTGGGGGGGTTTGTGGTAGTGTGATGGGGTTTGAGGTAGTGTGATGGGGTTTGTGGTAGTGTGATGGGGTTTGTGGTAGTGTCTTCGGGTGTATGGTAGTCTGTTGGGGTGTATGGTAGTGTGGTGGGGGTGTAGTAGTGAGGTGGGGAATGTGGTAGTGTGGTGGGGTGTGTGGTAATTTGGTGTGGTGTGTGTAGTGTGGTGGGGTGTGTGGTAGTGTGGTGGAGTGTGGTATTGAGGTGGGGTTGTGTGGTAGCGTGGTCGGGTCGTGTGGTAGTTTGGTTAGTGTGTGGTAGTGTGGTCGGGTTGTGTGGTAATGTGGTGGGGTTGTGTGGTAGTGTGGTGGGGTGTGTGATAGTGTGGTGGGGTGTGTGGTAGTGTAGTGGGGGTATGTGGTTGTGTGATGGTATCGTGTTATAGTGTTGTGGGGTGTGTGGTTGTGTGGTGGGGGTTGTGGGGGGTGTAGTAGTGTGGTGGGGTTTTATTAGTGTGTGGTGGTGAGGTGGGGTGTGTATAGTGGTCTTGGATTTGTGGTAGTGTGGTGGGGTGTGTAGTAGTGTGGTGAGGTGTGTGGTTGTGTAGTGTAGTATTTAGTAGTAAGGTGGGGTGTGTGGTAGTGTGGTGGGGTTGATTGGTTGTGTGGTGGGGTGTGTGGTGGTGTGGTGGGGTACGTTGTAGTTTGGAGGGGATGTGTGGTAGTGTTATGGGGGTGTGGTAGTGTGGTGGGGTGTGTGGTAGAGTAGTGGAGTTATGTGGTAGTGTTGTGGGGTTGGGTGGTAGTGTGGTGGGGTGTGTGGTATTGTGGTGGTATGTGGGGTAGTGTGGTGGGATAAGTAGTACTGAGGTTGAGGTGTGTGGTAGCATGGTGGGGTGTGTGGTAGTTTGGTGAAGGTGTGTGGTAGTGTGGTGGAGGTGTGTGGTAATGTGGAGGGGGTGATTGGTAGTATGGGGGGGAGGTGTGGTAGTGTGATGGGATGTGTGGTAGTGTGGTTGGGTGTGTGGTAGTGTAGTGGGGTGTGTGGTAGTGAGGTGGAGGTGTGCGGTAGTGTGGTGGGATGTGTGGTAGTGTGGTGGGGTGCATGGTAGTGTGGTGGGGTGTGTGGTAGTTTTGTGGGGGGGGGGTAGTGTGGTGGGGGTCTGTGGTAGTTAGGAGGGTTGTATGGTAGTGTGGTGGGGAGTGTGGTAGTGGGAAGAGGTGTGTGATAGTGTGGTGGGATTGTATGGTGGTGTGGTGTATGGTAGTGTGGTCGGAGTTTGTGGTAGTGTGATGGGGTGTGTGGTAGTTTCTTCGGGTGTATGGTATTGTGGTGGGGTGCATAAAAGTGTGGTGGGGGTGTGGTATTGTGGTGGGGGATGTGGTAGTGTGGTGGGGTGCGTTGTAGTGTGGTGGGGTGTGTGGTAGTGTGGTATGGTGCGTTGTAGTGTGGTGGGGTGTGTGGTAGTGTGGAGGGGTGTGTGTAGTGTTCTGGGGAGTGTGGTGGTAGGGTGTGTGGTAGTTGGTTGGGTGTGTTATAGTGTGGTGGGGTCCTGTGGTTGTGTGGTGGGGTCGTGTGGTAGTGTGGTGGGGTTTGGTAGTGTGGTGGGGTGTGTGGTAGTGAGGATGGGTGTGTGTAGTATTCTTGGATGTGTGGTAGTGTGTTGGGGTGAGTAGTAGTGTGGTGACGGGTGTTGTAGTGTAATGGGGTATTTAGTAGTGTGGTTGGGTGTGTGATAGTGTGGTCTGGTTTATTGGTTGTGTGGTGGTGTGTGTGGTAGTGTCGTAGGGTGTGTGATAGTGAGGATGGGTGTGAGTAGTGTTCATGGATGTGTGGTAGTGTGATGGGGTGTGTACTCACCTATTTGTACTCACCTATTTGTGCTTGCGGGGGTTGAGCTTTGGCTCTTTGGTCCCGCCTCTCAACTGTCAATCAACTGGTGTACAGATTCCTTAGCCTTCTGGGCTCTATCATATCTACATTTTAAACTGTGTATGGAGTCAGCCTCCACCACATCACTGCCTAGTGCATTCCATCCGTTAACTACTCTGACACTGAAAAAGTTCCTTCTAACGTCTCTGTGGCTCATGTGGGTACCCAGTTTCCACCTGTGTCCCCTTGTTCGCGTTCCACCAGTGTTGAATACTTTATCCTTGTTTACCCGGTCGGTTCCTCTGAGGATTTTCTAGGTTGTGATCATGTCTCCCCTTACTCTTCTGTCTTCCAGTGTCGTAAGGTGCATTTCCCGCAGCCTTTCCTCGTAACTCATGCCTCTTAGTTCTGGGACTAGTCTAGTGGCATACCTTTGGACTTTTTCCAGCTTCGTCTTGTGCTTGACAAGGTACGGGCTCCATGCTGGGGCCGCATACTCCAGGATTGGTCTTACATATGTGGTGTACAAGATTCTGAATGATTCCTTACACAGGTTCCTGAACGCTGTTCTGATGTTAGCCAGCCTCGCATATGCCGCAGACGTTATTCTTTTTATGTGGGCTTCAGGAGACAGGTTTGGTGTGATATCAACTCCTAGATCTTTCTCTCTGTTCTTTTCATTAAGTACTTCATCTCCTATTGTGTATCCTGTGTTTGGCCTCCTATTTCCACCACCTAGTTTCATTACTTTGCATTTACTCGGGTTGAACTTCAACAGCCATTTGTTGGACCATTCACTCAGTCTGTCTAGGTCATCTTGTAGCCTCCTACTATCGTCCTCAGTTTCAATCCTCCTCATAATTTTTGCATCATCGGCAAACATTGAGAGAAACGATTTTATACCCTCTGGATGATCATTTACATATATCAGAAACAGTATAGGTCCAAGGACTGACCCCTGCGGTACTCCACTCGTAACGTCTCGCCAATCTGAGACCTCACCCCTCACACTGACTCGTTGTCTCCTGTTACTTAGGTACTCCTGTATCCAACGGAGTACCTTCCCTTTCACTCCAGCCTGCATCTCCAGTTTTTTCACTAGCCTCTTGTGTGGCACTGTGTCAAAGGCTTTCTGACAATCCAAAAATATGCAGTCTGCCCACCCTTCTCTTTCTTGCCTTATTTTTGTTGCCTGGTCATAGAATTCAAGTAACCCTGTGAGGCAGGACCTGCCATCCCTGAATCCATGTTGATGCTGTGTTACAAAGTTCTTTCGCTCCAGGTGCTCCACTAGCTTTCTTCGCACAATCTTCTCCATCATCTTGCATGGTATACAGGTTAGGGACACTGGTCTGTAATTCAGTGCCTCCTGTCTATCTCCTTTCTTGTATATCGAGACTACGTTAGCTGCTTTCCAAATTTCTGGCAGTTCCCCTGTTGCCAGTGATTTGTTATACACCATGGAGAGCGGGAGGCACAGTTCTTCTGCTCCTTCCTTTAGTATCCAAGGGGAGATTCCATCTGGGCCTATAGCCTTTGTCACATCCAATTCTAGTAAACACTTCCTTACTTCCCCGCTGGTAATCTCAAACTCTTCCAGTGGTTCCTGGTTAGCTTATCCCTCTCTTATCTCTAGGATTTCTCCTTGCTCTAAGGTGAAGACCTCTTGGAATTTCTTATTCAGTTCCTCACACACTTCCTTGTCGTTTGTAGTGAATCCTTCTGCCCCTAACCTTAATTTCATAACCTGTTCCTTTACTGTTGTTTTTCTCCTGATGTGGCTATGCAGCAATTTAGGCTGAGTCTTTGCCTTGCTAGCGATGTCATTTTCGTATTGTCTTTCTGCCTCTCTTCTCATCCTAACATATTCATTCCTGGCATTCTGGTATCTTTCTCTGCTCTCCAGTGTCCTGTTATTCCTATAGTTTCTCCATGCCCTTTTACTTTGCTGCTTAGCTAGCCTACATCTCTGATTAAACCATGGGTTTCTCATCTTCATTTCACTGTTTTCTTTTTGGACTGGGACAAACTTGTTTGCTGCATCCTTGCATTTTTGCGTGATGTATTCCATCATATCTTGGGCCGTCTTTTCCCTGAGCTCTGTTTCCCATGCTATATCTGCTAGGCATTTTCTTATCTCCTCATAGTTTCCCTTTCGGTATGCTAACCTTTTGGTTTCGGTATCCCTTCTCGAGTTCAATAACCCTTCTTCAATCAGGTACTCAAAACCAATACACTGTGGTCGCTCATTCCTACTGGGTCCTCAAAACTGATTTCTCTTATGTCAGAGTCGTTCAGGGTGAAAACCAGGTCGAGTCTCGCTGGTTCGTCATTTCCTCTCATCCTTGTGGGTTCACTGACATGCTGGGTTAAGAAGTTTCTAGTCGCCACCTCCAGTAGTTTGGCTCTCCACGTATCCTCGCCTCCATGCGGTTCCTTGTTCTCCCAATCAATCCTGCCGTGATTGAAGTCCCCCATGATGAGCAGGTGGGATCTATTTCTACAGGCAGAAGAGGCTGCCCTCTCAATTATAGTGTTAACTGCCATGTTGTTGCTTTCGTACTCTTGACTGGGTCTTCTGTCATTTGGTGGAGGATTATATATTACTGCTACAACTATCCTTGGTCCTCCCATTGTCATGGTGCCTGCTATGTAGTCTCTGAAACCCTCACAGCCCGGGATAGCCATCTCCTTAAAACTCCATTCCTTTCTCATGAGTAGGGCCACTCCTCCTCCTCCCCTACCTTCCCTCTCTTTCCTTATTATTGTGTACTCCTGGGGAAACACGGCATTCGTTATGATTCCAGAGAGTTTTGCTTCAGTGAGTCCAATTACATCTGGGTTTACTTCTTGTGCTCTTTCCCTTAGTTCACT
>NC_091220.1:22998041-23018182 GCF_040958095.1 Procambarus clarkii
TAGTGCTTTAAGTGTGGTATTAAGGTGGTTGCGTTGTCGGGACGTGGGGTAGTGTGGTATGGTGTGTGGTAGTGTGGTGGGGTTGTGTGGTAGTGGGTGGGGTTGTGTGGTAGTGTGGTGGGATGTGATAGTGTTGTGGGGTTGTGTGGTAGTGTTGGTGGGTGGGGTGTGTGGTAGTGTGGTAATGAGTGTGGTAGTGTGGGGGTGTGTGGTAGTGTGGTGGGGTTTTGATAGTGTGTTGGAATGTGTGGTAGTGAGGTGGGGTGTGTGTAGTGTTCTTGGGTTTGTGGTAGTGTGGTGGGGTGTGTGTAGTAGTAAGGTGAGGTGTGGGGTAGTGTAGTGGAGTATTTAGTAGTGTGGTGGGGTTGTGTGGTAGTGTGGTTGGGGTGTGGTAGTGTGGTTGGGGTGTGGTAGTGTGGTGGGGGATGTGGTAGTGTGGTGGGGTGTGTGGTAATGTGGTGGGGTGTGGTAGTGTGGTGGGGTGTGTCGTAGTGTGATGGGTTGTGTACTCACCTAGTTGTACTCACCTAGTTGTGTTTGCGGGGGTTGAGCTCTGGCTCTTTGGTCCCACCTCCCAACCGCCAATCAACAGGTGTACAGATTCCAAGCCTATTGGGCTCTATCATATCTACACCTGAAACTGTGTATGGAGTCAGCCTCCACCACCTCACTTCCTAATGCATTCCATTTGTCAACACTCTGACACTAAAAAGTTCTTTCTAATATCTCTGTGGCTCATTTGGGCACTCAGTTTCCACCTGGTCCCCTTGTGCCTGTTCCCTTGTGTTAAATAGACTGTCTTTATCTACCCCTATCAATTCCCTTTCAGAATCCTGAATGTGGTGATCATGTCCCCCTAACTCTTCTGTCTTCCAACGAAGTGAGCTTTATCCCGTAGTCTCTCCTCGTAGCTCATACCTCTCAGCTCGGGTACTAGTCTGGTGGCAAACCTTTGAGCCTTTTCCAGTTTAGTCTTATCCTTGACTAGATATGGACTCCATGCTGGGCTGCATACTCAGGATTGGCCTTACATGTGGTATGCAAAGTTCTGAATGATTCTTTACACAAGTTTCTGAATGCCGTTCGTATGTTGGCCAGCCTGGCATATGCCGCTGATGTTATCTCTCGACATGTGCTGCAGGAGACAGGTCTGGCGTGATATCACCCCTCCCCCCAAGTCTTTTTCCTTCTCTCACTCCTGAAGAATTCCTCTCCCAGATGATACCTTGTATCTGGCCTCCTGCTCCCTACACCAATCTTCATTACATTACATTTGGTTGGGTTAAACTCTAACAACCATTTGTTCGACCATTCCATCAGCTTGTCTAGGTCTTCTTCAAGCTTCAAACAGCCCTCTTCTGTTTTAATCCTTCTCATAATTTAGTATCGTCCGCAAACATTGAGAGAAATGAATCGATACCCTCCGGGAGATCATTTAACATATCAGAAACAAGATAGGACCGAGTACAGAGCCCTGGGACTCCACTGGTAACTTCACGCCAATCGGAGGTCTCAGCCTCACCGTAACTCTCTGCTTCCTATTGCTTAGATATTCCCTTATCCACTGGAGCACCTTACCAGCTACACCTGCCTGTCTCTCCAGCTTGTGTACCAGCCTCTTATGCGGTACTGTGTCAAAGGCTTCCGACAATCCAAGAAAATGCAGTCCGCCCAGCCCTCTCTTTCTTGCTTAATCTTTGTGATACTGATGTGGGGTTGTGTGGTAGTGTGTTGGGTGTGTGGTAGTGTGGTGGGTTGTGGAGTGTGTGGTAGTGTGGTGGGGTGTGTGGTAATGTGGTGGGGTGTTTAGTGTTTGGGGGTTGTGGTAATGTGGTGGGGTGTGTGGTAGTGTGATGGGGTGTGTGGTAGTGTGGTGGGGTGTGTGATGGTGTGGAAGGGTTGTGTGGTATTGTGTGAGGTGTGTGGTGGTGAGTGTGGTAGTGGTTGGGGTTTTGGTAGTGGTGGGGGTTGTGGTGTGTGGTGGGGTGTGTGGTAATTTGGTGGGGGTGTGTGGTTGTATGGTGGGGTCGTGTGGTACTGTGGTGGGGTTGTGATAGTGTGGTGGGGCGTTGGTTGTGTGGTGAGGTGTGTGGTAGTGTGGTGGGGTATGTGGTAGTGTGGTGGGGGTGTGTGGTAGTGTGGTGGGGTGTGTGGTAATGTAGTTGGGAGTGTGGTAGGGGGTGTGGTAGTGTGGTGCTGTTGTGTGGTAGTGTGATGGGGTGTGTGGCATTGTGGTGGGGTGTTGGTAGTGTGGTGGGGTGTGTGTTGTGTTCTGGGGTGTGTGGTAGTGTGGTGGGGTGTGTGGTAGTGTGGTGGGATTGTGTGTACTGTTGTTGGTGGTTGTGTGGTTAGTGTAGTGGGTGCGTTGTAGTGTGTGGAGTGTGTGGTAGTGTCGTGGGGTGTGTGGTAGTGTGATGGGTTTGTGGTAGTGTGGTTGGGTTTGTAGTAGTGTAGTGGGGGTGTGGTAGTGTGGTGGAGGTGTGCGTAGTGTGCTGAGGTGTGTGGTAGTGTGGTGGGGTGCATGGTATAGTGGTGGGGTGTGTGGAAGTTGGTGGGGGTGTGTGGTAGAGTATGGGGTCTGTGGTAGTTGGAGGGGTGTATGGTAGTGTGGTGGGGACTGTGGTAGTGGGATAGGGTGTGTGATAGTGTGGTGGGGTTGTGGGGTTGTGTGGTAGTGTGGTGGGGTTGTGGGGTTGTGTGGTAGTGTGGTGGGGTGTGTGGTAATGTGGTGGGGTGTGTTAGTGTTATGGGGGGTGTGGTAGTGTGGTGGGGTGTGTGGTAGTGTGATGGGGTGTGTGGTAGTGTGGTGGGGGGGTGTGGTTGTGTGGTGGGGTGGTTTGATAGTGTGGGGGGTTGGTGGTATTGTGGTGATGTGTGTGGTGGTGAGTGTGTGGTAGTGTGGGGGTGTGTGGTGTGTGGTGGGGATTTGGTAGTGTATTGGGGTGTGTGGTAGTGTGGTGGGGTGTGTGGTAATTTGGTGGGGTGGGTGGTTGTATGGGTGGGGTCGTGTGATACTGTGGTGGGGTTTGTGATAGTGTGGTGGGGTTGTTTGGTTGTGTGGTGAGGTGTGTTGTAGTGTGGTGGGGTGTGTGGCAGTGTGGTGGGGCGTTGGTAGTGTGGTGGGGTGTGTGTTGTGTTTGGGGTGTGTGGTAGTGTGGTGGGTGTGTAGAAGTGTGGTGGGGTGTGTGGTAGTGTGGTGGGATTGTGGGTACTGTTGGGGTTGTGTGGTCGTGTAGTGGGGTGCGTTGTAGTGTGATGGGGTGTGTGGTAGTCTTGGGGTGTGTGGTAGTGTGATGGGGGTTGTGGTAGTGTCGTTGGGTGTGTGGTAGTGTAGTGGGGTGTGTGGTAGTGTGGTGGAGGTGTGCGGTAGTGTGCTGGGGTGTGTGGTAGTTGTGGTGGGGTGCATGGTAGAGTGGTGGAGTGTGTGGTAGTTTGGTGGGGTGTGTGGTAGTAGTGAGGGTCTGTGGTAGTTTGGAGGGGTGCAAGGTTGTGTGGTGGGGACTGTGGTAGTGGGATGGGGTGGTGGTAGTGTGGTGGGATGTTGTGGTGGTGTTGTGTATGGTAGTGTAGTGGGGGTTTGTGGTAGTGTGATGGGGTTTGTGGTAGTGTCTTCGGGTGTATGGTAGTGTGTTGGGGTGTATGGTAGTGTGGTGGGGGTGTGGTAGTGTGGTGGGGGATGTGGTAGTGTGGTGGGGTGCGTGATATCAACCCTTGTGCGTGTTCCCCTTGTGTTAAATAGCCTGTCTTTATCTATCCCTATCAATTCCCTTCAGAATCATGAATGTGGTGATCATGTCCCCCCTAACCCTTCTGTCTTACAACGAAGTGAGGTTTAATTCCCGTAGTCTCTCCCCGTAGCTCATACCTCTCAGCTCGGGTACTAGTCTGGTGGCAAACCTTTGAACCTTTTCCAGTTTAGTCTTATCCTTGACTAGATATGGACTCCATGCAGGGGCTGCATACTCCAGGATTTGCCTGACATATGTGGTATACAAAGTTCTGAATGATTCTTTACACAAGTTTCTGAATGCCGTTCGTATATTGGCCAGCCAGGCATATGCCGATGATGTTATCCGCTTGATATGTGCTGCAGGAGACAGGTCTGGCGTGATATCAACCCCCAAGTCTTTTTCCTTCTCTGACTCCTGAAGCATTTCCTCTCCCAGATGATACTTTGTCTCTGGCCTCCTGCTCCCTACACCTATCTTCATTACATTACATTTGGTTGGGTTAAACTCTAACAACCATTTGTTCGACCATTCCTTTAGCTTGTCTAGGTCTTCTTGAAGCCTCAAACAGTCCTCTTCTGTTTTAATCCTTCTCATAATTTTAGCATCGTCCGCAAACATTGAGAGAAATGAATCGATACCCTCCGGGAGATCATTTACATATATCAGAAACAAGATAGGACCGAGTACAGAGCCTTGTGGGACTCCACTGGTGACTTCACGCCAATCGGAGGTCTCACCCCTCACTGTAACTCTCTGCTTCCTATTGCTTAGGTACTCCCATATCCACAGGAGCACCTTACCAGCTACACCTGCCTGTCTCTCCAGCTTATGTACCAGCCTCTTATGCTGTACTGTGTCAAAGGCTTTCCGACAATCCAAGAAAATGCAGTCCGCCCAGCCCTCTCTTTCTTGCTTAATCTTTGTCACCTGACCGTAGAATTCTATCAAGCCTCTAAGGCAAGATTTACCCTACCTGAACCCATGTTGGCGAGTTGTCACGAAGTCCCTTCTCTCCAGATGTGTTACCAGGTTTTTTCTCACGATCTTCTCCATCACTTTGCATGGTATACAAGTCAAGGACACTGGCCTGTAGTTTAGTGCCTCTTGCCTGTCGCCCTTTTTATATATTGGGACCACATTCGCCGTCTTCCATATTTCTGGTAGGTCTCCCATCTCCAGTGACTTACTATACACTATGGAGAGTGGCAAGCAAAGTGCCTCTGCACACTCTTTCAGTATCCATGGTAAGATCCCGTCTGTACCAACAGCCTTTTTAACATTCAGATCCAGCAGGTGTCTCTTGACCTCCTCTCTCACAATTTCGAACTCTTCCAAGGCCGCCTGGTTTACCTCCCTTTCTCCTAGCACAGTGACCTCACCTTGTTCTATTGTGAAGACCTCCTGGAACCTCTTGTTGAGTTCTTCACACACCTCTCTGTCATTCTCTATATACCTGTCCTCGCCTGTTCTATGTTTCAAGACCTGTTCTTTCACTGTTGTTTTCCTTCTCATGTGACTGTGGAGTAGCTTTGGTTCGGTCTTGGCTTTGTTTGCTATATCATTTTCAAAACTTTTCTCTGCTTCTCTCCTCACCCTGACATACTCATTCCTGGTTCTCTGGAATCTCTCTCTGCTTTCTGGTGTTCTGTTATTCCGGAAGTTCCTCCACGCCGTTTTGTTCAGTTTCTTCACTTCCATACATGCCCTATTAAACCATGAATTCTTCTGTTGCTTCTCGGATTTTACCTTTTGGGCCGGGATGAACCTTTTTACTGCCTCCTGACACTTTTGGGTAACATAGTCCATCATACACTGTACAGACTTATCTCTGAGGTCTGTGTCCCCAGATATTTCACTTAGGAAACTTCTCATCTGTTCATAATTCCTGTTTCGGTATGCCAGCCTTTTGATTCCTAGTTCTTCTTGGGGGAGATAATTCCTAGCTCTACCAGGTACTCAAAGTTCAATACACTGTGGTCACTCATTCTCAAGGGCGCTTCCATCTTAACTTCCCTTATATCCCACTCATTTAGGGTAAATATCAAATCAAGCATTGCTGGTTCATCTTTCCTCTCATTTTGTTGGTTCTTTGATGTACTGGCTTAGAAAGTTTCTTGTTGCCACGTCCAGCAGCTTAGCTCTCCATGTTTCTGGTCCTCCATGCGGGTCTCTGTTATTCCAATCTATCTTCCCATGGTTGAAGTCTCCCATAATTAGTAGTCCAGATCCATTCCTGGTAGCAACAGAAGCTGCTCTTTCTATTATGTTAATGGTGGCCATGTTGTTTCTATCATATTCCTGTCTAGGTCTTCTGTCATTTGTTGGTGGATTATATATGACTACGACTATAATTTTTTTCCCTCCATTTGTTACGGTACCTGCTATGTAGTCACTGAAACCTTCACAGCCCTGAATATCCATCTCCTCAAAATCCCAGCCTTTTCTTACCAGCAGAGCTACACCACCCCCACCTCTTCCTTCCCTCTCTTTCCTCATAGCATAATAGTCCTGTGGGAACACTGCGTTTGTTATCGTTTTCGTGAGCTTTATTTCTGTGAGGGCTACTATGTCTGGGTTTTCCTCTAGTACCCGTTCTCCAAGCTCATTTGCTTTATTTGTAATTCCATCTATGTTAGTGTACATTGCTTTGAGGCTCACTTTCTTCTGTCCCGTCTCAAATCGCCTCCTTGGTGAGTGTTCTGCTGGTGCGGGAAGCTGTTCCATGGGTGTGAGGACCTGTGAGGTGGATAACAGGGTCTCAGAGGATACTGGGATGAGGGGCGGGGTATCCAGTGAAGGGGGACGGACCGGGAGGGTATGGGGTGAAAGGGGAGGGAGGACAGGAAAGAAAGGGGTGGGGGAGGGAGGACTCGGCAGGAGGAGGGGAGGGGTAGAAGGGTGGGGATTGGGTGTGGGGGGAGGGAGATTTGGCTGAACATTTGAGTGGGGGCAGGGAGGGTTTGGGGTAGGGGGGTTTTGTATGCAGAGGAGGGTGGCGGGGTTGTCCTTCCTTCTGGTGTTACTGGGTAGCTGGTTATGGGTTCCCCCCACGCCTCTGGGGGTGTTGTGTTGGGAGCTGTGACTTCCTGGTTTTCCCCTTTTGCCCTGCGCCTCTTCCTTCCTTCTGCTGCCACGGCTCTCTCCTCCCTTGTCATGTCTCTGGAGGAATACATTTTTTAATTTTCCCACGTTTTTCAGGAAGCTCTTCTTTGATAGGATCTTCTCCTGTATGCTCTCGTTTGCAAACACTATCTTTATCATTCGGTCTCGGTCTTTGTTGTACCAACCTAGCCTGAAAACTTTCTCAATGCTATGCTCGGCCCCTTCCATGTTTAGTGCCTTTAGTACTTCATTCACTGCTGCTTTGTCCTTGTCATTCCACTCTGTCCTATTAGAGCCTTCCTGCTCTTTAATACCCACAGCAACCACTGATCTGTTCCTTTCCAGCAGTTGGCTAGTGGAGCGTGCCGCCTCTTGTGAGGTGGCTGCTTTCATGGCCACCTCCATCACTGCAGTCATTCTTCAGAGTTATTTTTTTTAGTATTTCTGCACATGTCGCTTTTATTGTGGCATTCTCATCCAAAAAAACTATTACATTGGATGGTTTTCTGAGTCTCAGCCTCGATACAATTCTCTTTGAGGGCTCTAATCTCCTCCTTTGCAGCTGTCAGCTCTCTTTTCAGGTTGCTTATTTCGTTCTTCATTTCCTGCATCTCACTCTTGATGTCCTCCAGAAACTGGGCGAACATTTCCTTCATTTCGTCACCTTGACTTTTTCCCTGTTCCCCTGGTACCTCTGGCTGTCATTCTTGCCCCTGTTCCTATAGTTGTGCTGTGATAGGATTTGTCTTTATCCTATCCTATTTGATAGGATAGGATAGTGTGGTGGTGTGTTGAGGTTGTGTAGTATTGAAGTGGGGTGTGTCGTAGTGGGAAGGGCTGCGTTGTTGTGTGGAGAGGATGTGTGGTAGTGTTACGGGGTTGTGTGGTAGTGTAGTGGGGTTTGGTGGTAGTGTGGTGGGGTGTGAACTCACCTAGTTGTGCTTGTGGGGGTTGAGCTCTGGCTCTTTGGTCCCGCCTCTCAACTGTCAATCAACAGGTGTTCAGGTTCCAGAGCCTATTGGGCTCTATCATATCTACTCATGAAACTGTGTATGGAGTCAGCCTCCACCACATCACTTCCTAATGCATTCCATTTGTCAACCACTCTGACACTAAAAAAGTTCTTTTAATATCTCTGTGGCTCATTTGGGCACTCAGTTTCCACCTGTGTCCCCTAGTGAGTGTGCCCCTTGTGTTAAAAAGCCTGTCTTTATCAACCCTGTCGATTCCCTTGAGGATCTTGAATGTGGTGATCATGTCCCCCCTAACTCTTCTGTCTTCCAACGAAGTGAGGTTTAATTCCGTAGTCTCTCCTCGTAGCTCATACCTCTCAGCTCAGTTACTAGTCTGGTGGCAAACCTTTGAACCTTTTCCATTTTAGTCTTATGCTTGACTAGATATGGACTCCATGCTGGTGCCGCATACTCCAGGATTGGTCTGACTTATGTGGTATATAATGTTCTGAAAGATTCCTTACACAAGTTTCTAAAGGCCGTTCTTATGTTAGCCAACCTGGCATATGCTGCTGCTGCTGTTATCCTCTTGATATGAGCTTCAGGGGACAAGTCTGGCGTGATATCAACCCCCAGGTCTTTCTCTCTCTTGGACTCTTGAAGTATTTCATCTCCCAAGTGATACCTTGTATCTGGTCTCCTGCTTCCTACCCCTATCTTCATTACATTACATTTGCTTGGATTAAACTCTAACAGCCATTTGTTCGACCATTATTGCAGCTTGTCCAGGTATTCTTGAAGCCTCAAGCTGTCCTCCTCTGTCTTAATCCTTCTCATAATTTTGGCGTCGTCAGCAATCATTGAGAGGAATGAGTCTATACCCTCCGGGAAATCATTTACGTAGATCAGAAACAGGATAGGTCCGAGTACAGAGCCCTGTGGGACTCCACTGGTAACTTCACGCCAGTCTGAGGTCTCACCACTCACTGTAACTCTCTGCTTCCTATTGTTTAGGTACTCCCTTATCCACTGGAGCGCCTCCAGTGTGGTGTGGGGTACAATACCACAATATCACACAATACCTGTGTGGTATTGTGGTGGTGTGTGTGGGATTGTGGTGGGGGTGTGTGGTAGTGTGGTGGGGTCTGTGGTAGTTTGGTGGTTTGTGTTGTAGTGTGGTGGAATGTGTTGTAGTGTGGTAGGGATGTGTAGAAGTGTTGTGGGGTTGTGTGGTAGCGTAAAGGGGTGTGTGGTAGTGTGGTGGGGTGTGTGCTATTGTGGTGGGGTTGTGTGATAATGCTGTGGGGTTGGGTGGTAGTGTGGTGGGGTGTGTGGTATTGTGGTGTGTGTGTAATAGTGTGGTTGGATGTGTGGTAGTGTGGTGGGGTGTGTGTTGTGTTCTGGGGTGTATGGTAATGTTATGGAGTGCGTGGTAGTGTTGTGGGGTGTTTGATAGTGTGGTGGGGTGTGTGGTAGTGTGGTCGGATGTGGGGTAGTGTGGTGGATGTGTGTGGTGGGTTCGAGTGGTAGAGTGGTGTCGTATGTGGTAGTGTGGTGGGTGTGTGGTAGTTGGTGGGTGTGTGGTAGTGTTGTGGGGGTGTGTGGTAGTGTGGTGGGGTGTGTGGTAGTGTGGGGGGTGTGTGGTAGTGTGGTGGGTTGTGTGGTAGTGTAGTGGGTGTGCGGAAGTGTGGTGGGGTGTGTTGTAGTGTGGTGGGGTGTGTGAAAGTGTGGTGGGTTGTGTGGTCGTGTGGTGGGGTGTGTAGTAGTGTGGTGGGGCGTTTGGTAGTGTAGTGGGGTTTGTGGGAGTGTGGTGGGTTGTGTGGTAGTGTGGTGGGGTGTTTGGTTGTGTTGTGGGGTTTGTGATAGTGGGTAGGGTTGACATGTTTTGTGGTGGGGCGCGTGTGGTATGGTGGTAGGGTGTGTGGTAGTGTGGTGGGGTTGTGTTTTAGTGTGATGGGGTGTATGGTAGTGTAGTGGGTTGTGTGTTGGGGTGTGTGGTAGTGTGGTGGGGTTGTGTAGTATTGTAGTGGGGTTGTGTAGTATTGTGGTTGAGTGTGTGGTAGTGTGGTGTTATGTATGGTAGTTTGTTGGGGTGCGTGGTGGTGTTGTTGGGTGTTTGGTCGTGTGGTGTGGTTGTGAAGTATTATTATGGGGGTGTGGCAGTGTGGTGGCTGGGTGGAAGTGTGTGGGATTGTGTAGTATTGTGATGGGGTGTGTGTGGTAGTGTAGGGGGGGGGGTAGTGTGGTGGGGGTAGTGAGGTGGGGTGGGTGTGGTAGTGTGGTGGGGTGTGTGGTAGTGTGGAGGGGTGTGTGGTAGTGTGGAGAGGTGTGTGGTAGTGTGATGGGGTGTGTTGTAGTGTGGTGGTGTTGTGTGGTAGTGTGGTGGAGGTTGTGTGGCAGTGTAGTGGGGTGTATGGTAGTGTGGAGGGGTGTGTGGTAGTGGGGTGGGGTGTGTTGTAGTGTGGTGGGGTGAGTTGTAGTACGGTGGGGTTATGTGGTAGTGTGGTGGGGTGTGTGGTAGTGTGGTGGGGTGTGTGGTAGTGTGGTGGGGTGAGTTGTAGTACGGTGGGGTTATGTGGTAGTGTGGCGGGGTGTGTGGTAGTGTGGTGGGTTGTGGGGTAGTGTTGTGGGGTTGTGTAGTATTGTGGTGTGGTGTGTGGTAGTGTGGTGGGGTGTGTTGTAGTGTGGTGGGTGTATTGTAGTGTGGTGGGGATGTGTGGAAGTGTTCTGGGTTGTCTTGTAGCGTGGTGGGGTGTGTGGTAGTGTGGTGGGGTGTGTGTTCGTTTGGTGGGGTGTGTGTTAGTGTGGTGGGGTTGTGTGGTAGTGTGGTGGGGTTTGGTAGTGAGGTGGGGTGGGGTAGTGTGGTGGTGTTGGGTGGTAGTGTGGTGGGGTGTGGTAGTTTAGTGGGGTGTGTGTTAGTGTGGTGGGGTCGTGTGTTAATGTGGTGGGTGTGTGGTATTGTGGTGGGGTCGTGTGTTAATGTGGTGGGGTGTGTGGTAGTGTGGTGGGGTTGTGTGGTTGTGTGGTGGGGTTGGTAGTGAGGTGGGTGTGGGGTAGTGTGGTGGTGTTGGGTGGTAGTGTGGTGGGGTGTGGTAGTTAGTGGGGTGTGTGTTAGTGTGGTGGGGTCGTGTGTTAATGTGGGGGGTGGTGGTATTGTGGTGGGGTCGTGTGTTATGTGGTGGGGTGGTGATAGTGTGGTGGGGTTGTGTGGTAGTGTGGTGGGGTGTGGTAGTGTGGTGGGGTGTGTGATGTGTGTGTGGTAGTGTGTTGGGTTGTGTGGTAGTGTGGTGGGGATGTGTGTAGTGTTGTGGGTGTGTGGTAGTGTGGTGGTGTTGTGGTAGTGTGGTGGGGTGTGTGGTAGTGTGGTGGGGTGTGTGGTAGTGTGGTGGGTGTGTGTGGTAGTGTGGTGGGTTGTGTGGTAGTGTGGTGGGGTGTGTGGTAGTGTGGTGGGGTGTGCGGTAGTGTGGTGGGGTGTGTGGAAGTGTGGTGGGGTGTGTTGTAGTGTGTGGTGTGTGGTGGGGTGTGTAGTAGTGTGGTGGGGTGTATGGTAGTGTAGTGGGGTATGTGGGAGTGTGGTGGGTTGTGTGGTAGTGTGGTGGGGTGTTTGGTGGTGTGGTGGGGTTTGTGATAGTTGGGTAGGGTTGATATGTTTTGTGGTGGGGTGTGTGGTAGGGTGGTAGGGTGTGTGGTAGTGTGATGGGGTTGTGTGGTAGTGTGATGGGGTGTATGGTAGTGTAGTGGGTTGCGTGGTGGGTTGTGTGGAAGTGTGGTGGGGTTGTGTAGTATTGTAGTGGGGTTGTGTAGTATTGTGATGGAGTGTGTGGTAGTGTGGTGTTATGTATGGTAGTTTGGTGGGTGCGTGGTAGTGTTGTTGGGTGTTTAGTCGTGTGGTGTAGTTGTGAAGTATTATTATGGGGTGTGTGGTAGTGTGGTGGGAGGGTGGTAGTGTGTGGGGTTGTATGGGAGTGTGGTGGGAATGTGTGGTAGTGTGGTGGGGTTTGTGATAGTGTGGTGGGATGTGTAGTATTGTGGTGGGGTGTGTGGTAGTGTGGTAGTATATTGGGGTGTGTGGTAGTGGGATGGGGTGTGTGGTAGTGTTTTTGGGTGTGTGGTAGTGTGATAAGGTGTGTGGTAGTGTTTTTGGGTGTGTGGTAGTGTGATAAGGTGTGTGGTAGTGTGGTGAGGGTGTGGAAGTGTTGTTGGAGTGTGGTAGTGTGGTTGTGGGGTGAGGTATTTTGGTGGGGTCATGTGGTAGTGTTGTGGGGTGTGTGGTAGTGTGGTGGGGTTGTATGGGAGTGTGGTGGGAATGTGTGGTAGTGTGGTGTGGTTTGTGGTAGTGTGGTGGGGATGTGTAGTATTGTGGTGGGTGTGTGGTAGTGTGGTAGTATATTGGGGTGTGTGGTAGTGTGATTGGGGGGTTGGTTGGTAGTGTGGTGGGGTGTGTGGTAGTATTGTGGGGTGTGTGGTAGTGTGGTGGGGTTTGTGGTAGTGTAGTGGGATTGTATGGTAGTGTAGTGGGTGTGTGGTTGGGTGTGTGTTCGTTTGGTGGGGCTGTGTGGTAGTGTGGTGAGGTTTGTATTAGTGAGGTGGGGTGTGGGGTAGTGTGGTGGTGTTGAGTGGTAGTGTGGTGGGGTGCGGTAGTTTGGTGGGGTGTGTGTTAGTGTGGTGGGGTCGTGTGTTAATGTGGTGGGGTGTGTAGTAGTGTGGTGGGGTCGTGTGTTAATGTGGTGGGGTGTGTGGTAGTGTGGTGGGGTTGTGTGGGAGTGTGGTTGAATTTTGTGGAAGTGTGGTGAGGTCGTATGTTAATGTGGTGGGGTGTGTGGTGGGGTTGCCTGGGAGTGTGGTTGGATTTTGCGGAAGTGTGGTGGGGTTTGTGGTAGTGTGGTGGGATGTGTATTATTATGGTGGGGTGTTTGGTAGAGTGGGGGTGTGTGGTAGTGTGATGGGGTGTGTGGTAGTGTGGTGGGGTTGTGTGGTAGTGTGGTGGGGTTGTGTGGTAGTTTGGTGGGGTGTGCTAGTGTGTGGGGTGTGTGGTGGGGTGTGTGGTGGTGTGTGTGGTAGTATGTTGGGTTTTGTGGTAGTGTGGTGAGGATGTGTGTAGTATTGTGGTGTGTGTGGTAGTGTGGTGGGGTGTGTGGTTGTGTGGTGGGGTGTGTGGTAGTGTGGTAAGTTGTGTGGTGGGGGGTGTGTGGTAGTGTGGTGGGGTTGTGCGGTAGAGTGGTGGGGTGTGTGGAAGTGGTGGGGTGTGTTGTAGTGTGGTGGGGTGTGTGATAGTGTGGTGGGTTGTGTGGTAGTGTGGTGGGGTGTGTAGTAGTGGTGGGGTGTTTGGTAGTGTGGTGGGGTTTGAGGGAGTGTGGTGGGTTCTGTGGTAGTGTGGTGGGGTGTTTGGTGGTGTGGTGGGGTTTGTGATAGTGGGGTAGGGTTGATATGTTTTGTGGTGGGGTGTGTGGTAGGGTGGTAGGGTGTGTGGTAGTGTGGTGGGGATGTGTGTTAGTGTGATGGGGTGTATGGTAGTGTAGTGGGTTGTGTGGTGGGGTGTGTGGTAGTGTGGTGGGGTTGTGTAGTATTGTAGTGGGGTTGTGTAGTATTGTGGTGGAGTGTGTGGTAGTGTGGTGGGGATGTGTAGTATTGTAGTGGGGTTGTGTAGTATTGTGGTGGAGTGTGTGGTAGTGTGGTGTTATGTATGGTAGTTTGTTGGGGTGCGTGGTGGTTTGTTGGGTGTTTAGTCGTGTGGTGTGGTTGTGAAGTATTATTTTGGGGTGTGTGGCAGTGTGGTGGGTGGGTGGTAGTATGTGGGGTTGTGTAGTATTGGGATGGGGTGTGTGTGGTAGTGTAGGGGGGTAGTGTGGTGGGGGGTAGTGAGGTGGGGTGTGTGGTAGTGTGGTGGGGTGTGTGGTAGTGTGGTGGGGTGTGTGGAAGTGTGGAGAGGTGTGTGGTAGTGTGATGGGGTGTGTTGTAGTGTGGTGGGGTGAGTTGTAGTACGGTGGGGTTATGTGGTAGTGTGGTGGGGTGTGTGGTAGTGTGGTTGGGTGAGTTGTAGTACGGTGGGGTTATGTTGTAGTGTCGTGGGGTGTGTGTTCGTTTGGTGGGGTGTGTGTTAGTGTGGTAGGGTTGTCTGGTAGTGTGGTGGGGTTTGTAGTAGTGAGGTGGGGTGTGGGGAAGTGTGGTGGTGTTGTGTGGTAGTGTGGTGGGGTGTGGTAGTTTGGTGGGGTGTGTGTTAGTGTGGGGGTCGTGTGTTAATGTGGTGGGGTGTGTAGTAGTATGGTGGGGTCGTGTGTTAATGTGGTGAGGTGTGTGGTAGTGTGGTGGGGTTGCGTGGGAGTGTGGTTGGATTTTGTGGAAGTGTGGTGGGGTTAGTGGTAGTGTGGTGGGTGGGTGGTAGTGTGTGGGATTGTGTAGTATTGTGATGGGGTGTGTGTGGTAGTGTAGGAGGGGGGGTAGTGTGGTGGATGTAGTGAGTGAGGTGGGGTGTGTGGTAGTGTGGTGGGGTGTGTGGTAATGTGGTGGGGTGTGTTGTAGTGTGGTGGTGTTGTGTGGTAGTGTGGTGAGGTTGTGTGGCAGTGTAGTGGGGTGTATGGTAGTGTGGAGGGGTGTGTGGTAGTGTGGTGGAGTGTGTTGTAGCGTGGTGGGGTGAGTTGTAGTACGGTGGGGTTATGTGGTAGTGTGGTGGTTTGTGTGGTAGTGTGGTGGGGTGCGTTGTAGTACGGTGGGGTTATGTGGTAGTGTGTTGGGGTGAGTTGTAGTATGGTGGGGTTATGTGGTAGTGTGGTGGGGTGTGTGGTAGTGTGGTGGGGTGTGTGGTAGTGTTGTGGGGTTGTGTAACATTGTGGTGGGGTGTGTGGTAATGTGGTGAGGTATGTTGTAGTGTGGTGGGGTGTATTGTAGTGTGGTGGGATGTGTGGAAGTGTTGTGGGGTTGTCTTGTAACGTGGTGGGGTGTGTGGTAGTGTGGTGGGGTGTGTGTTCGTTTGGTGGGGTGTGTGTTAGTGTGGTGGGGTTGTGTAGTAGTGTGGTGGGGTTTGTGGTAGTGAGGTGGGGTGTGGGGTAGTGTGGTGGTGTTGGGTGGTAGTGTGGTGGGGTGTGGTAGTATGGTGGGGTGTGTGTTAGTGTGGTGGGGTTGTGTGTTAATGTGGTGGGGTGTGTGGTAGTGTGGTGGTGTCGTGTGGTAATGTCGTGGGGTGTGTGGTAGTGTGGAGGGGTTGTGTGGGAGTGTGGTTGGATTTTGTGGAAGTGTGGTGGGGTTTGTGGTAGTGTGGTGAGGATGTGTAGTATTGTGATGGGGTGTTTGGTAGTGTGGTGGGGTGTGGGGTAGTTTGATGGGGTGTGTGGTACTGTGGTGGGGTTGTGTGGTAGTGTGATGGGGTTGTGTGGTAGTGTGGTGGGTTGTGTGGTAGTGTGGTAGAGTGGTGGGGAGTGTGGTGGTGGGTGTGGTAGTGTGGTGGGTTGTGTGGTAGTGTGGTGGGGATGTGTGTAGTGATGTGGGGTGTGTGGTTGTGTGGTGGGGTGTTGTAGTGTGGTGGGTGTGTGGTAGTCTGGTGGGGTGTGTGGTAGTGTAGTGGGGTGTGTGGTAGTGTGGTCGGTTGTGTGGTAGTGTGGTGGGGTGTGTTGTAGTGTGGTCGGTTGTGTGGTAGTGTGGTGGGGTGTGTGGTAGTGTGGTGGGGTTGTGTGGTAGTGTGGTGGGGTTGTGTGGTAGTGTGGTAGTGTGGTGGGGAGTGTGGTGGTGGGTGTGGTAGTGTGGTGGGTTGTGTGGTAGTGTGGTGGGGATGTGTGTAGTGTTGTGGGGTGTGTGGTTGTGTGGTGGGTGTGTTGTAGTGTGGTGGGGTGTGTGGTAGTCTGGTGGGGTGTGTGGTAGTGTAGTGGGGTGTGTGGTAGTGTGGTCGGTTGTGTGGTAGTGTGGTGGGGTGTGTTGTAGTGTGGTCGGTTGTGTGGTAGTGTATGGGGTGTGTGGTAGTGTGGTGGGGTTGTGTGGTAGTGTGGTGGGGTGTGTGGAAGTGTGGTGGGGTGTGTTGTAGGGTGGTGGGGTGTGTGATAGTGTGGTGGGTTGTGTGGTAGGTGGTGGGGTGAGTAGTAGTGTGGTGGGGTGTTTGGTAGTGTAGTTGGGTTTGTGGGAGTGTGGTGTGTTGTGTGGTAGTGTGGTGGGGTGTTTGGTGGTGTGGTGAGGTTTGTGATAGTGGGGTAGGATTGATATGTTTTGTGGTGGGGTGTGTGGTAGGCTGGTAGGGTGTGTGGTAGTGTGGTGGGGTTATGTGGTAGTGTGATGGGGTGTATGGTAGTGTAGTGGGTTGTGTGGTGGGGGTGTGTGGTAGTGTGGTGGAGTTGTGTAGTATTGTAGTGAGGTTGTGTAGTATTGTAGTGGAATGTGTGGTAGTGTGGTGTTATGTATGGTAGTTTGGTGGGGTGCGTGGTAGTGTTGTTGGGTGTTTGGTCGTGTGGTGTGGTTGTGAAGTATTATTATGGGGTGTGTGGTAGTGTGGTGGGTGGGTGGTAGTGTGTGGGGTTGTATGGGAGTGTGTGGGAATGTGTGGTAGTGTGGTGGGGTTTGTGGTAGTGTGGTGGGGATGTGTAGTATTGTGGTGGGGTGTGTGGTAGTGTATTGGGGTGTGTGGTAGTGTATTGGGGTGTGTGGTAGTGTATTGGGGTGTGTGGTAGTGTGATGGGGTATGTGGTAGTGTGGTTGTGGGGTGAGGTATTTTGGTGGGGTCATGTGGTAGTGTTGTGGGGTGTGTAGTAGTGTGGTGGGGTTGTATGGGAGTGTGGTGGGAATCTGTGGTAGTGTGGTGTGGTTTGTGGTAGTGTGGTGGGGATGTGTAGTATTGTGGTGGGGTGTGTGGTAATGTGGTAGTATATTGGGGTGTGTGGTAGTGTGATGGGGGGGGGAGTTGGTAGTGGTGGGGTGTGTGGTAGTATTGTGGGGTGTGTGGAGGGGTGTGTGGAGGTGGGGTGTGTGGTAGTGTTGTGGGATTGTGTGGTAGTGTTGTGGGGTGTGTGGTTGGGTGTGTGTCGTTTGGTGGGGTGTGTGTTAGTGTGGTGGGTTGTGTGGTAGTGTGGTGGGGTTTGTGGTAGTGAGGTATGGGGTGGGGTAGTGTGGTGGTGTTGTGTGGTAGTGTGGTGGGGTGTGGTAGTTTAGTGGGGTGTGATAGTGTGGTGGGGTCTTGTGTTAATGTGGTGGGGTGTGTGGTAGTGTGGTGGGGTCGTGTGTTAATGTGGGGAGGTGTGTGGTAGTGTGGTGGGTTTGTGTGGGAGTGTGGTTGAATTTTGTGGAAGTGTGGTGAGGTCGTATGTTAATGTGGTGGGGTGTGTGGTAGTGTGGTGTGGTTGCCTGGGAGTGTGGTTGGATTTTGTGGAAGTGTGGTGGGGTTTGTGGTAGTGTGGTGGGGATGTGTAGTATTGTGGTGGGGTGTTTGGTAGTGTGGTGGGGTGTGTGGTAGTGTGATGGTGTGTGGTGTTAGTGTGGTGGGGTTGTTTGGTAGTGTGGTGGGGTTGTGTGGTAGTGTGGTGGGGTGTGGTAGTGTGGTGGGGTGTGTGGTGGGGTGTGTGGTGGTGTGTGTGGTAGTGTGTTGGGTTGTGTGGTAGTGTGGTGGGGATGTGTGTAGTGTTGTGGGGTGTAGTAGTGTGGTAAGGTGTGTGGTAGTGTGGTGGGGTGTGTGGTAGTGTCGTGGGGTGTGTGGTACTGTGGTGGGGTGTGTGGTAGTGTGGTGGGTTGTGTGGTAGTGTGGTGAGGTGTGTGGTAGTGTGGGGGGTGTTCGGTAGAGTGGTGGGGTGTGTGGAAGTGTGGTGGGGTGTGTTGTAGTGTGATGGGGTGTGTGATAGTGTGGTGGGTTGTGTGGTATTGTGGTGGGGTGTGTAGTAGTGTGGTGGGGTGCTTGGTAGTGTAGTGGGGTTTGTGGGAGTGTGGTGGGTTGTGTGGTAGTGTGGTGGGGTGTATGGTAGTGTAGTGGGTTGTATAATGGGGTTTGTAATAGTGGGGTAGGGTTGATATATTTTGTGGTGGGGTGTGTGGTAGGGTGGTAGGTTGTGTGGTAGTGTGGTGGGGTTGTGTGGTAGTGTGATGGGGTGTATGGTAATGTAGTGGGTTGTGTGGTGGGGTGTGTGGTAGTGTGGTGGGGTTGTAAAGTATTGTAGTGGGGTTGTGTAGTATTGGGATGGGGTGTGTGTGGTAGTGTAGGGGAAGGGTAGTGTGGGGGGGTAGTGAGGTGGGGTGTGTGGTAGTGTGGAGAGGTGTGTGGTAGTGTGATGGGGTGTGTTGTAGTGCGGTGGTGTTGTGTGATAGTGTGGTGAGGTTGTGTGGCAGTGTAGTGGGGTGTATGGTAGTGTGGAGGGGTGTGTGGTAGTGTGGTGGGTGTGTTGTAGTGTGGTGGGGTGAGTTGTAGTACGGTGGGGTTATGTGGTAGTGTGGTGGGGTGTGTGGTAGTGTGTTGGGGTGAGTTCTCGTACGGTGGTGTTATGTGGTAGTGTGGTGGGGTGTGTGGTAGTGTGGTGGGGTTGTGTAGTATTGTGGTGGGGTGAGTAATAGTGTGGTGGGGTGTGTTGTAGTGTGGTGGGGTGTATAGTAGTGTGGTGCGGATGTGTGGAAGTGTTGTGGGGTTGTCTTGTAGCGTGGTGGGGTGTGTGGTAGTGTGGTGGGGTGGTGTGGCAGTGTGGTGGGGAGTGTGGTAGTGTGTTGGTGCGTGTGGTTGTGTGGTGGAGTGAGTGGTAGTGTAGTGGGGTTGTGTGGTAGTGTGGTGGGGTTTGTGGTAGTGTGGTGGGGTTGTGTTGTAGTGTGGTGGGGTTGTATGGGAGTGTGGTGGGATTGTGTGGTAGTGTGGTGGGGTTTGTGGTAGTGTAGTGGGGATGTGAAATATTGTTATGTAGTATTGTGGTGGGGTGTGTGGTTGTGTGGTGGAGTGTGTTGTAGTGTGGTGGGTGTATAGTAGTGTGGTGGGGTGTGTGTGGAAGTTTGGTGGGGTGTGTGGTAGTGTGGTTGGGTTGTGTGGTAATGTTGTGGGGTTGTGTGGTAGTGTGGTGGAGGGTGTGGTATTGTTGTGATGTCTGTGGCAGTGTGGTGGGATGTGTGGTAGCGTGTGGTGGGGGTGTGTGGAAGTGTTGTGGGGTTGTCTGGTAGCGTGGTGGGGTGTGTGTGGAAGTATGGTGGGGTGTGTGGTAGTGTCGTGGGGTTGTGTTGTAATATTGTGGGGTTGAGTGGTAGTGTGGTGGGGGGTGTGGTATTGTTGTGGTGTGTGTGGTAGTGTGGTGGGATGTGTGGTAGTGTGGTGGGGGTGTGTAGTGTTCTGGGGTGTATTTTAATGTTGTCGGGTGCGTGTTAGTGTGTACTCACCTAATTGTACTCACCTAATTGTGCTTGCGGGGGTTGAGCTCTGGCTCTTTGGTCCCGCCTCTCAACCGTCAATCAACTGGTGTACAGATTCCTGAGCCAACTGGGCTCTATTATATCTACATTCGAAACTGTGTATGGAGTCAGCCTCCACCACATCACTTCCTAGTGCTTTCCATTTACTAACTACTCTGACACTGAAAAAGTTCTTTCTAATGTCTCTGTGGCTCATTTGGGTACTCAGCTTCCACCTGTGTTCCCTTGTTCGCGTCCCTTTAGTGTTGAATAGTTCATCCTTGTTTACCCGGTCGATTCCCCTGAGGACTTTGTAGGTCGTGATCATGTCCCCACTTACCCTTCTGTCTTCCAGTGTCGTAAGGTGCATTTCCCGCAGCCTTTCCTCATAACTCATGCCTCTTAGTTCTGGGACTAGTCTAGTAAACCATTGGATTTTTTCCAGCTTCGTCTTGTGCTTGACAAGGTACGGGCTCCATGCTGGGGCCGCATACTCCAGGATTGGTCTTACATATGTTGTGTACAAGACAGCACAGTGTGTGTGTACAGTGTGTGGTAGTGTGTTGGGGTGTGTGGTAGTGTGGTGGGATGTGTGGTAGTGTGGTGTGGTGTGTGTGTGTGGTAGTGTGGTGGGTTCGTGTAGTAGATTGGTGGGGTGTGTGGTAGTGTTGTGGGGTGTGTGGAAGTGTGGTGGGGTGTGTGGTAGTGTGGTGGGGTTGTGTGGCAGTGTGGTGGGGAGTGTGGTAATGTGGTGGTGCGTGTGGTAGTGTGGTGGAGTGAGTGGTAGTGTAGTGGGGTTGTGAGGTAGTGTGGTGAGGTTTGAGGTTGTGTGGTGGGGTTCTGTTGTAGTATCGTGGGGTTGTATGGGAGTGTGGTGGGATTGTGAGGAAGTGTATTGGTGTTTGTGGTAGTGTGGTGGGGCTGTGTGGTATCGTGGTGGGGTATGTGGTAGTGTGGTAGTGTATTGGGGTGTGTGGTAGTGTGATAGGTGTGTGGTAGTGTGGTGGGGGTGTGGTGGGGGTGTGTGGTA
>NC_091220.1:23018682-23173941 GCF_040958095.1 Procambarus clarkii
TCACCAAACCTACCCGAGTCACTCAAACATCAGTCACTACCTTGGATCACTTATGGACTAACATAACAGCTCCCCTTGTATCTGGTATAATCTACGACAGAACAACTGACCACTATCCTACCTTTCTCATAGCGAACATGGACATAACACCACCAAAAAGCAAGAAACTTTCATTTAGGTTACACAGTGAATCTGCTTTAGGCAATCTTACAAATGCACTTCACAATATTAACTGGGGTTCTGAATTCAATAATACCCAGGATATAAATTCATTAGCTAACCTCTTCCTCTCCAAAACTCTAAGCCTCTACAACCTTCATTGTCCCCTTCTCACCAAGCAAGTAACTGACAAAAGATTAAACAATCCATGGCTCACAAGTGGCATTCTCAACTCAATCAACAAGAAACATGCATAAGAAAAGAAATTTAGGATTGGTCTAGTTTCAAAGGAAGTAGCTAAAAGGTACTCATCAATGCTTACCAGTATCATAAGAAAGGCAAAACTTGCATATTATGTGAATAGATTCAATGAAGCAAAAGGCAACATGAAAAGCACTTGGAAAACAATCTCTAGTATCCTAGGAACTAAACAACACTCACATAACCAAATAAAACTCAAAGATGGGGATATACCGTCAACTGATTTAGAAATGGCAAATTAATTAAATAGCTTCTTTTCATCAGTTGGTGCTAATCTTGCCAGTAAAATCCCACAGACTCAGACAAATATTAACACATATCTCTCAGGCATCTATCCAAACTCTTTTCTCCTTTCACCAATCAGCCCGGCAGATGTTGTGTCCATCATACACTCTAAAAACCAAGGCAGGGAACACCAGTGAAATTACGTCCATTGTATACAAGAGCGCCTCCCATGCCCTTGTCCCACCCATAGCTCTTCTGTTCCAGAAATCTATAGAATGTCACACCTTCCCTGATTTCCTCAAAAAAAGCAGGAGTAACGCCAGTCCAAAAAGAAGGCAATCCGGCGGACATAAACAATTATAGACCAATATCAATCTACCCATTCTATCAAAAATATTTGAAAAAATTATTTACAAACAGCTCTATTCCTACCTCGTAAAATTCGACATACTCAGCCCCTGTCAGTTTGGCTTCCGGTCCCAAAAGAGCACCAATAATGCAATCATTAGTCTCCTTGACGTAATCTACTGAGCCCTTGACAAAAAGGAGTTTCCGATTGGACTCTTCATTGACCTAAGAAAAGCCTTTGATTCTGTTTATCACAACTACCTCTTACTTAAACTCCAGCATTATGGAATCCGAGGCCTTGCCCTTGACTACATCCGATCCTATCTTAATGACAGACACCAATGTGTAACCATCAATGATACAACTTCCTCCACTCTACCAATTACTGTTGGAGTGCCAAAGGGCAGCATCTTAGGACCTCTTCTATTTCTTATATTGTGACGATAATATCTTTCAAGAGAGATTGAGCCTGCTCTTCCCTACAAAATTTACGTCATTCAAGTACAAGATACCATACTGAAGATACGTCCACCAGTATCGCCAAACGTTTTGCCCAGGAAGCAAAGCGTACCTTGCACCACCAGACACACCGGCTCCCGCCCGCCGTCAAACCAGCAAACTACTCATTCTCCGCCTGCCTGTTCCTGATTGGCTGGTGTGTCGCCGCACCTGCACTCACGCCACTACCTGAGTCGACGTCTGGGCCAGCACACGCCATACTCCTCAGAATATCTCTGTGCTCTTTGGAGTTAACATCTCTCTCTCTAGTAGACAAAGCTCTGGCTGTCGTGTACTCAGGGAGGTGGCAGCTGAAAGCCAGTATTCTCAGCACCTGATTTATATTACTATTACTATTACTTGCACTTTATTGTCTTAGAGTAAATTTTTACTGCCATTAATTATTCATGTTGTTTTGTTTGTTGACTTGTTTTCAATTTTACGTAAGCCAAGAGATTGTCTTTATTCATATCTTGTTTTCTAGAGTAATTAAAATTTCATTGTTTATACTTTGTGTTTTGTGTGTCTTCCCATTACCTTACCACAGACAAACGGGCAAACGATCTTCTTTTTTTTTCTGTAATGTGACGATGCCTTGCCCCCAGCTATTGAGACAGCCGAACATTAACACTCCAACACTTTACCGTCACATTTCATGGAGGCCTGTCCACGGAGCTTCACTCAGGTACTGGTACCAGATCGTAAATTTGTGGTAAGCGTACTTGGCTTTGGTAAAGTAGCTTTTCACTATTTTCAATATTCAATTTTATTTTCATATGGTGCTGTGTGTATTGTGCATTCCGAGAGTAGCATATGGTGAAGGTGAGACAACTTTGGATTACGTGGTGACTGTAGGCCTCAGTCATTCTCTTAATTGGTCATCTCTCCCTCCGTGTTATTACTCGTGTTTACCATCTTTTGTCCCTAGGATATTTCTCATATTTTCGGCAAATCATCATATTGGTTCCCTGGTACTGTGGTCTGTCCCCGGGTCAAGAGCACCTAATCTTCTGCAATCCGACGGTAGAAGGATAAAGAGGGCCATAGTTCCTCTCGCACGAACTTTAGTTGCTGAATTGGGACCTCAGCAGCAGTTCTCGTCTCCAGTTGACACCTCGCACCCCTACACGTCGGTCAGAGATGATGATATTTACATTGGTAAGGAATTAGCCATCTTTTTCAGAGCACAAAAGTTCGCTAATTCTGTAAGTATCATATTTAATTTCAGTGGGAAAAACTTGCTTATGTCCTATAGAGACTCGGCAAGGTATGCCTACATTCTTGGACTACCTAATTCACTTTTGAGGCAATTAACTGTTTCATTTGTTTTAGAAACTCAGTTTCGCTTATTTAGTAAGATTTTCTTGCCCTTATCCTCTTACATTGAGTACCGGGTACAAGATTTCCTGCGACCTTGATTTATTAATCATTTATCATCTTGAAATTAACATTAATTGTTAACGATTCCACAGGATAGGTACCAGTTGCCACGTTGTCCTGTTTCTGACATTCACCATATCACAACAGTATATTCGTTGTGCATTTATTTGCTAATTTCACCATGTTTCGTCTCCAAGCTTTCCGTGCAGATCCAGCAGGTGAAATAGGGAACTTAAGTCGTGCCAAGAGGACTGAATTACAAACTCTTGCACATGAGTATCAACTAGAAGTTCCCTACCAAACCAACAACAAAGAACTACATAACCTGTTACTGGATCATCTCTTAGAGGAAGGTAAGATTAACTCTGAAACTCACGAAACTTACTTTATTGCAGATAAACCTGGTTTGGCAACTCTGAAACTCAAACTAGAAATTGCCAAGATCGAACGAGAACAGCAAAAAGAAGCCCTCGAGCAACAAAGGGAAGCAGCTGCCATACGAAAAGAAGAAAAGGAACGAGAAGCTGCCTTGAGGAAAGAAGAACAAGAACGTGAGATTGCAATACTCCGTGAACGTGAGCGAGTACAGCTTGAAACAAAACAACGCCACCTGGAGATGCAACGCGAGCATGACAAACAACAAGCTGCTATGGCTATGGAATGTCGTCAACAAGAATTCACGTTGGAAACTACGCACCTCACTCAACGCCAGCAAGCTACCGCCAGTCTTCCTGTCCGTTTCAATATCTCACAAGCAAGTAAGTTAATGCCACCAATCGTAGAGACAGAAGTTGATGTATTTTTCACCACCTTTGAGACCCTTGCTAATCAACTTAGTTGGCCTGCCGACCAATGGGAAACCCTTCTCAGAGTACATCTCACAGGTAGAGCTGCAGTTACACTCGGTACTTTGGCGTCTGAGAATGACTACCAGACTCTGAAACAAGCAGTGTTGGACGCCTACCTTCTCTCCACCGAAAGCTATCGAAGAAAATTCCGTGACCACCTGAAGGCAAGTACCACTACCTTTCTCGAATTTGCTAATACCAAAAGGAGATATTTTATGAAATGGCTGGAAGCAGCACATGTCTCTACCTTTGCAGAACTCGTCAACCTCATGCTAGTTTAAGAATTCTTGAGGCGTGTGCCGCCTCCTGTCCGTTTATATTTAGCAGATAAAGAAGAGACCGACTACCTAAAGTGTGCTAAGTCGGCTGACACTTACAGCCTCATCCACCGGCTGACACCAGAACCACCTTCCAGTAAGAAGTCTTGGTACAGTTACGAGAAAGTGAGTACCGATCAAGCTGGCTCGCAATTGTACTGTAAGTATTGTAGACTCTATGGACATACCATAGATAAATGTGGTAAGTCTCAATACAAAGGAAATACTGAATCCACTAAACCCAAACAGACTCCTCCTAAGTCCGGTAAGCCTGTGATGAATGTTGGTGTTCATGTTAATGATCTTTCTCTTTTCAGTAAACACCTGTATACTGGAACTGTCTCTACCAACGGTTCAGATCCGGAGGGACGTTTCAAACTGAAGATCTTGAGGGACACAGCGGCTCTTCAATCAATTATTTTGAAATCAGCTGTGCCCCATATCGCCTACACCGGAGAAACCGTCTTCATCACTGACCTCACTGCTACCACTCCATATCTTCTCGCCAGAGTCCACCTGGATTGTCCCTTCGTGACCGGAGAAGTCCAAGTCGCCATCAGGGAAAAGCCTTTTCCCATGCCTGGAGTGCAACTTCTCCTGGGCAACGACTTGGCAGAAGACCTGCAACCGACCAACCTGATCGTCATGGACAAACCCCAGGTGTGTACCTCTGTAATGGATAATCTCATCTTTGAGTATGTTCCAGCAAAGGTTCAAGAGAGTGATGAAGTTTCTCCTCCGGTTTTAGTGACCACCCGTGCACAAGCTGCACGACCACAGCCAGCTGACTCTACTACTACCGCTGTCCCTCAAGACCCTAAGAAACTACCCCCGAATCTGACCAAGTAGGAGTTCCGTAAGTTACAGAGGGAAGATCTTACCTTGACACCATTATTTTTGACAGTATTCCTGGGTTCTTCCTAGAGAACGATTTGCTCTACCGCAGATATAGACCCAGTAAACTGAAGGAGGAGAACGATTGGGCCAACGTCGAACAACTAGTGATTCCTGCCAGCCTGCTGCCCACTATTCTACACCTGGCTCACGGAGCACTCTCACACTACGGATTTAACAAGACCTACCACGGAATCCGTCAGGACTACTACTGGCCAGGTATGGTAAATAGTGTCAAACAGTGTCATACATGTCAGATGGCAGGTAAACCGAACATCTCTATCCCCAGAGCAGCACTGACTCCCATACAGGTGCCTGCGGAACCTTTCCACAGACTTATTATAGACTGTGTTGGTCCTTTACCTCGGACCAGTTCTGGTAACGCCTATATACTAACCATCCTGTGTCCTACCACCAGATTCCCCATAGCAGTTCCAGTAAAGAACATTACGGCTGCTACGATGGCGAAACACTTATTGAAGATCTTCACCCAGTATGGATTTCCAAGGGAGGTTCAGAGCGACTGTGGCACCAACTTCACCAGTGATCTCTTCAAGAGGACACTGGAAGAGTTTAACATCACACAGGTATTGTTCAGTCCCTATCATCCTGCTTCACAGGGTTCTCTTGAGCGTAGTCATCAGACTATTAAAGCACTCCTGAAGAAGTTTTGCAATGAAACCTCTAAGGATTGGGATAAGCAAATTGATTTGATAATTTGCATCTATAGAAGTCTTCCCAATGAGTCTCTAGGAGTATCTCCTTATGAGATGCTCTACGGACGTAAGTGCCGTACTCCTCTCAAAGCTTTCAAAGACTCTCTACGTCTTAGTCTACGTCTTCTGATGCTCAGTGAGCATCAGAATGTGCCCCAGTTTAGTTTCTTCAAAACCTGCAACACATTCTAAAGAGGGTACATAGCTTTGCCAAGGATAATCTATTGAAAGCACAGGAGAGGATGAAGACTCATTACGACCAGAACAGCAAAGTAAGGAAATTTAAACCGGGAGACTTCGTGCTTGCCTATTTCCCTATCCCAGGTTCTCCTTTGCAAAACAGGTTTTCAGGACCCTACCGCATCAAGGAGTGCAGAAACAACCACAACTACGTTCTAGAGACTCCAGATAGGCGGCGGAAGACCCAGTTGTGCCACGTCATCCTCCTGAAGCTATATAACGGTACTCCTCCCACTGTATTGATAACATATTCTTCCTTTAAAGGTCCATACGTCCACAGTGAGACCTTCCCTGCTTCTCCTCCCAAAAGCACTGACACTGAGTCAGCGCTTTCCAATTCGGAAATCCTAACTGATCTTCATAATTATTTTCAGGACAAACATAGTGCACCTCTCATCAAAATCTTCAAAGAACATCAGGAGTTGTTCCGAGATGATCCACAAGAGTGTAATGTAACTCAGCACGACATCCAACTGCTCCCCGACACCCGGCCGATTCGTCAACCCTTCTACCGAATCAGCCCTAGCAAGAAGGAAGTCATGCGTGCTGAGGTGCAGTACCTCCTGGATCATGCACTGGCTACACCATGTGAGTCCCCCTGGGCCTCACCCTGTATCTTAGTGCCAAAACCCCAAGGTAAGGTTAGACTGTGCACGGACTACCGTAAATTAAATAATGTGACTGTCAAGGATGCATACCCCTTGCCAAGGATAGATGACATCCTTGACGCCATTGGTAATGCCCAGTACTTGTCCCAAGTGGACTTGCTCAAGGGGTATTACCAAGTGTGTTTAACAGAGCGAGCCAAAGAAATATCTGCCTTTATCACTCCCTTTGGACTTTTCAGGTATGAACGCCTTCCTTTTGGACTATGTAATGCCCCGGCCACCTTTCAGAGAGCTGTCAACCGCGTCATCCAGGGCTTGGATAACACCTACGCCTATTTGGATGATATCGTTGTAGCATCCAACACCTGGAGCGAACATCTGCTCCAGCTGCAACGACTGTTCGCCAAGCTCCTGACAGCCGGCCTCACCATCAACCTGGGCAAGTCCACCTTTGCCAAAGGTAAAGTGCGTTATCTGGGTCATGTAATAGGGAGTGGCAGCCTAGCTCCGTTAAACATACACACTCAAGCCATCAAGAATTATCCACAGCCTACCACCAGGAAGCAGCTCCTGCGCTTCCTTGGTCTTGCCTCCTACTACCGTAGGTTTGTGAAGAATTTTAGTATGGTAGCAACCCCATTAATCACTTTAACCAGTCCCAAGCAACGGTATAATTGGACCATTCAGCAAACCGTTGCTTTCGAACAACTCAAATTCATCCTCTGTTCTAATCCTATTCTCGCCTCACCAGATATCACCAAGCCTTTCAACCTTCATGTCGACGCCAGTGGTACCGGCATTGGGGGTGTCCTGATGCAGCAACGAGGCGAGGAGGTTCTACCTGTCAGCTACTACAGCTACAAGTTGAAACCCCACCAGAGGAACTACAGCACTATCGAGAAGGAGCTACTCTTCATCGTCCTGAATCTCCAGCACTTTGCTCCATACCTACAAGGTGCCAGGTCTACCACCATCTACTCAGACCACTATCCTCTCCGCTTCTTACATCAAGCCCAATTCAATAACCAACGTCTTCTACGATGGGCTTTATATCTGCAAGATTTCAACCTGGAGATCTGCTATATCAAGGGTTCTGACAACATCACAGCCGACGCCCTCTCCAGAGTCTATGAAGTAGAAGCAACTCCAACTATCACTCTACCACATGAAGACGTAACTTCTTTCAGAACCGCAGGCTTCGGGGGAGAGTTGTGACGATAATCTCTTTCAAGAGAGATTGAGCCTGCTCTTCCCTACATAATTTATGTCATTCAAGTACAAGATACTATATTGAAGATACGTCCACCAGTATCGCCAAACGTTTTGCCCAGGAAGCAAAGCGTACCTTGCACCACCAGACACACCGGCTCTTGCCCGTCGTCAAACCAGCAAACTACTCATTCTCCGCCTGCCTGTTCCTGATTGGCTGGTGTGTCGCCTCACCTGCACTCACGCCACTACCTGAGTCGACGTCTGGGCCAGCACACGCCGTACTCCTCAGAATATCTCTGTGCTCTTTGGAGTTGACATCTCTCTCTAGTAGACAAAGCTCTGGCTGTCGTGTACTAAGGGAGGTGGCAGCTGAAAGCCAGTATTCTCAGCACCTGATTTATATTACTATTACTATTACTTGCACTTTATTGTCTTAGAGTAAATTTTTACTGCCATTAATTATTCATGTTGTTTTGTTTGTTGACTTGTTTTCAATTTTACGTAAGCCAAGAGATTGTCTTTATTCATATCTTGTTTTCTAGAGTAATTAAAATTTCATTGTTTATACTTGGTGTTTTGTGTGTCTTCCCATTACCTTACCACAGACAAACGGGCAAGCGATCTTCATTTTTTCTGTAATGTGACGAGGCCTTGCCCCCAGCTATTGAAACAGCCGAACATCAACACTCCAACACTTTACCGTCACAATATATATATCAATGATCTGCCTAATGATCTGTAAGCAGTCTTCGTGGTGTAGTTGTAAGACACTCGCCTGGCGTTCCGCGAGCGCTATGTCATGGGTTCGTATCCTGGCCGGGGAGGTTTTACTGGGCGCAATTCCTTAACTGTAGCCTCTGTTTAACGCAACAGTAAAATGTGTACTTGGAAGAAAAAACGATTCTTCACGGCAGGGGATCGTATTTCAGGGACCATAGGATTAAGGACTTGCCCGAAACGCTACGCGTACTAGTGGCTGTACAAGAATGTAACAACCCTTGTATATATCTCAAAAAAAAAAAATAAATAATGTCTCTAATATTCTTAAACCTATATTGTTTGCTGACGATACTACCCTTTTCTATTCAGACCCCAACCCACATACACTAAATAATGTTGTGAATAATGAATTAAAAAAATCCACCTATGGATATCAACTAACAAACTAACATTAAACATAGAAAAGACTTACTACATCTTATTTGGAAGTAAATCGTCAAATGCAATTCAGCTACAGATAGACAACATTAAAACCAGTAATAAAAATGATGGCAAGTTTCTTGGCCTATTCCTAGACAAGAGACTCAACTTCAACACCCACATTCAACACATAACTAAGAAAGTCTCTAAGACAGTTGGTATACTCTCCAAAATAAGATATTATGTTCCTAACTCTGCTCTCCTTTCACTATATTTTGCACTAATCAACCCCTATCTTAATTTTGGTATCTGTGCATGGGGGTCTACCACTACAAACTACCTTAAGCCTATCATCACCCAGCAAAAATCTGCTATCAGAATAATAACTAACCCTGCTTTCAGACAACACTCAGCTCCCGTGTTTACATCCCTAAACTTGCTAAATATTAACTCCCTCCACACATTCTCTTGTGTCAACTACATTTACAAAACCCTGTTCTTAAATGCAAACCATGCTCTGAAACTCTCCCTGGACAGATGTAATAGGACCCATTATCAACACACCAGAAATAAATATCTCTTTGATATCCTCAGGGTCAAACATAATCTGTGTAAACACTCTATGCAAATTAAGGGGCCTAGTCTATGGAACTCGCTCCCTAGTTAATTGAAAAGCTGTCAAACTTTTACCTTATTTAAAACCGCAAACCAAAAAGTACCTAATTTCATCTTCTTAGTTTCCTACACTGAGCTTTAAGTTTGCTCTGTATCTAGTGTTACCCAGTCTCCCATTTTTTATGTACTTAACCCAAACAACCTTATCATTGTGTTCAATGCTGTCTTCTTTTATGTGCTAGCCATATGCTGTATTGTGCTTACCAAGTTTTGTCAACTACCATTCAAGCTGTCATGGCAATCAGAGCTACCTATGTGCTTTAATATACCTACAATTTTCGCTCATTTTTTTTCTTGCCTTGTAATTATTATCATTTTTTATAAATTTTGCAAGTATTTACCTACTTAAAATTTTCTTAGATTAAGGACCTGCCCGAAACGCTGCAAGTACTAGTAGCTTTACAAGATTGTAATTACCATATTATGTATCCTCACAATCCCAATGTATCTTCTTGTATATATATAAATAAATAAATAAAGTAATTATTTAGAGCTCAATTTGACCTCTGATTTCTAACTAAGAATCCAGGGTCATAACACACCTCCCCCCCTTCAGAGAAAAAAATGTGGCTACTAGAATAGAATAGTTGTCATATTTTTTGTATAAGCATACAAAGAATAGAAAGGAAAATCTATGCAATAAAAGAAAATCAAACAAAAACAAAAATTTCTCTGCAAGAAAAAGCATAAAGGAATTCTCTGAAAGAAAAAGCACACAAAAAGGAATTCTCTGAAAGAATATGTACATACAAAAATAAAAACAAAAACCGGGAAGTAAATAAATTTGACATGGAATATTTAATGACACAGAAGAACCTAAAAAGAAACTAAAACATGACAGTTGGTATATGGCTTCCTGTGGCTCAGATGAATGTTACTCAGGTAACCAGGACAGCCCATCGGCTATCAGGTTGAGCCGGCCGGTAGATGAATAATGGAAAGATTGAAGTCGTGTAGGTACAATGCCCACCTGAGCATGCGTTTATGTTTCTCCTTCATCTGGTTTATAAACACTAGTGGGTTATGGTCCATGTACACTTTCACTATATTAGCTGTTAGATATACTTCATTCTTTTCACGTGTTAACACTAGCGCCGATGCTTCTTTTTCGGCCACTGAATAATTGCATTGCACCTTGTCAAATTTCATAGAGTAATAGTACACTGGATGGTCCACTTGATCATCCCCAGTTTGCAAGAACACTGGACCAGCACCCGAGTCAGATGTGTCAACGTGCATTAAACAGTCGGTCGAACCTTGGACTAGTGAGCACTGGGACGAAAGCTAAGATCAATTTCAAGTTTTTAAAAGCCTCTTCACAGTTTGTTGACCACTTAAATTTAACGTTTTTTTGCAACAAGTCCGTGAGACGAGTGGTGACACTGGAAACTGTTATCTGAACATGGAAAAGTTCTGACAAAAGCGGTGATAGTACGCACACATATTGATAAACCATTGCACTTGCTTTTTGGACTGGAGCACTGGAGACTCCAGAAAGGCACTGATTTTATCTTACCGAGGTATCACTTTTCCTTGGCCCACTTCATAACCGAGATACGTCACTGTGCCTTGGCCAAAATGACACTTTTTTGCATTTAAAGTTAGATTTGCACTTTTCAATACAGTGAAAAACTGGCATAACCAAGCTATGTGGTCAGCCTAATTTCTATAAAAAAAACACGATGTCATCTAAATACACCAAACAATTTGGCACCTTTGCGAGCAGAGAGTTCATTAGCCTCTGGAACGTTGCAGGAGCATTACGCAAGCCGAACGGTAACACTTGATACTCGAAGACATCATTGGGTGTTACGATGGCAGTTAGTTGCTTGGCACGTTCGGTGAGCGGGATCTGATAATATCCCCTCGAGAGATCGAATTTCGAGACGTAAGTGGCATTTCCAATCTCATAGATGCAGTCTTCTAGGAGGGACAGTGGATAGGCATCCACGATGGTCACCTTGTTGAGCTGCTAATAGTCGGTGCATAATCGCCATGAGCCGCCTGGTTTAGGGACCAAAAGACAGGGCGAGCACCAAGAGCCCTGGCTCGGCCGAATGAGGCCATGCTGGAGCAGGTAGTCAACTTCGTTCTGCACGATGACCTTTTTTCTGTACTCACCTGGTAGGGTTGAAGACGAATGGGGGTGTACTTCGTCAACTTGACATCATGGTAGATGGCATCAGTCTGGGTCGGGACATCCCTGAACAGACTGGAAAATTCGTCAAGTAGCGGCTGCACCTCTTTACGTTGGACCATCTACAAATGGGACAGACTCTCCTCCACATCATTCATAGAACAAGAATTATTGAGAATGAGATCAGTTGGGTCCCCAGAACAATCATCCCCTCCCTCACTGAAAAAGGAAACATTGGTTAGAGCGACGGGCCTGGGGCTTGGAACTTCATCAGACAGTTAAAGTGTACAAGCATCATCTGGTTATGCTTGTCAGAGTGCCTTACTTTGTAGGTGAGGTCCCCAACCTTTTCTGTCACAATATAGGGGCCTTCGTACTTGTGAGAGATATTGTTCCTCTAGTCGAGGCTTTAATACAAGGACAGGGTCACCAGGCTGAAACACCCTCAACTTAGCCTTAGCATTGTGTCGTTGTTTCATCCTTTCTTGGGCCTTCCCAAGATACTTTAATGCAGAAGCCTTGCAGTCACTGAGTCTCTGGTGGTGTTGCGCAACGAACGTTGAACCTTCTGTCAACGTTACGTTACCTAACAGATTATCCTATAACATTTGCAAGGGTCCCCGAACCTTATGGCCAAAGACTAACTCAAAAGGAGAACAACCCAGTGAACTTTGTAACCCCTCTCTAACCGCAAACAAAACATAAGGGAGGTTCTCATCCCAAAATCTTTGGGAATTCTCACACGATGTCTTCAACATCTGGTTAAGCGTCTGATAGAACCGTTCAACTACCCCCTGACTCTGTGGATGGTATAGACTGGAAACCTTATGAGTTATTCCACGGTTCTTACAGAACTGCTTAAAAATGTCAGACTTAAAATTAGTACCATCGTCGGTTTGCACGACCCGAGGTTATCTTGAGGTTATCTTGAGATGATTTCGGGGCTTTTTAGTGTCCCCGCGGCCCGGTCCTCGACCAGGCCTCCACACCCAAGAAGCAGCCCATGACAGCTGACTAACACCCAGGTACCTATTTTACTGCTAGGTAACAGGGGCATAGGGTGAAATAAACTCTGCCCATTGTTTCTCGCCAACGCCTGGGATCGAACCCAGGACCACAGGATCACAAGTCCAGCATGCTGTCCGCTCGGCCGACCGGCTCCCCAGGAGGTAGTCCAAAAGTAGAAAAAATTACAACCTACAAGCAACAACTGTCTTTGCTCGGATGTTCCTTACAGCAAAAGCCTCAGGATAACAGGTCGTGATACACATCATGGTTATCAGGTAAATATTACCAGACTTAGTTCTAGGTAATGGACCAACACAGTCCATTAGCACATGAGAAAATGGTTCCTCTGGCACGACAATAGGCCTTAGAGGAGCTTTAGGTGGAGTCTGGTTTGGTTTCCCAACAAACTGGCAAGGAATACATGAGTTACAACATTTTGCCACATCGCTTTTCAGCTTGGGCAGGTAAAAACATTTAAAAATTTTGTGATAAGTGATATTAATGCTTTGATGTCCCCCCATAGGGACATCATGAGCAGCTGCCAAAACTTTCTCTCTATAGCAGGTAAGCAACATAACCTGGTGGACTATCTCCCACTCATTTGACAAGGGTCTGTGGTCTCAATTTTCTCATAAAAATTTGATCCTTGTAATAGTACCCTGTTGCTGCATCTACTATCTCCTCCTTAGAGAGAGCTATATCGTGACATTCTGCAAGACTGGGATCAGCTTTCTGTAAATCACTCAAGGATGCATCCATGCCTTGGTCAGGTGCCATTGGCCGAGGCTCAACTGGGTTCTCCTCCACCTCCTTGTAACCGGGGGGGGGGTAGGGGGGTGGGGAATAGAATGATGAGTAAGTAGAAAGTGAGTAGGAGAAGTAGAAAAGGTAGAAGGGTAGATAGGTAGAAGTAGAAAAGGAAGATAGGTAGAAGTAGAAACGTGGATAGTAGAAGAAAAAGAGTAGATAGTAGAAGAAGAAATGCTGCCACCATCCATTCTAGACCATTACATACAAGACGAGGAATGGAACTTGTCTGTATCACAAAATTCTCAAAGATGTTAACACGAGGTCATTATTAGTCTCTTCCATCTGTATCATGTATTCATTAAAATCATGAACCCAGTAACCGCAGAGGCTTTCTCACCTCAACTCAAAACTCTAGGGAACAAAGTTAAAGACAATTTAAATAATAAATTCATTAATTATATTTCACATAAGTATCATAATTTAAGCAATTCAAATGTTCAAGTTTAATATGCAAAGTGAGTCATCATCCAAGAATTCGAGAACCCTACAATTTGACTGACCCTGATCCTCACACAACCCTTGTAAACATGACCAAGTCACCTTAATGTTCAACTCACCAAGTGTCTGCCTATAGCTGGATAAAGAGGGAGGGGGGGTCTGCAGTTGACAGAGACTGTCCCGCCCTGCCGGCTGACAGCCTCCCTAACTAGGCTGTCTTCTCCTCTGCTTTCTGGCTGGCTCCTATTCCTTAATGCTCTCTCCTTCAGTATATATTGGGAAACCTAGTAGCTAACTCCGCCCACAAGTAGATAGCCTCAGGCACTCTACCAAGCCACTCCTTAAACGTCGGCATGTTTGAAGACTACCAGGCTACAATTATCAGATGAGCAAAAGCAAGGTAAAATTCGCATGACTTGACCTCAGGTCAATTTGAGGTCATTAACGCTTAGAGGTGTGAGTCTCAGGCCGACAAACTGGCGCCTCACAAATCCTTGTCTCTGACTCATGTATCTCTTATGTATTTTTAAATAAAACTAAACCAAACACCTTACGGTGTTACATCCTCACTACTCTCGGTAGGAAGCGATGGTAGGCTCTCCACAATGTCCTCGGCCTCGTCATCAATTCGGGCCAAGAACTTGTTCGCAAGGTCCACTTGGCTTTCACTACTCGGAAAGTTGCTTGGGTCCTCAGGATTTACCACCTTGGCAACCACAGGGCTGCCCTTACATTTAAGTTCCATAGACCTAGTCACCGCACACGCAGGGTACACAACACTATCCTCTGCAGTAAGTAGATCCAGGGAAACCCTAGGGGTAGGCAACATAATAGGCAGTCTGGAGTCCCCTACCTTATCCCCTGCTAGATCATTACCCAATATTACATCAACATTAGGGAAAGGTAGGTAAGAAGTGACTCCGACTGTATAAACACCTTTGTGGAAATGAAATTCCAGGGTAACCTTACGGAGGGGTACTGCTCGAGTATCGCTAGTGACACCCTCGACCAGTACTACCTCACCAGTGTCGAGAGTGTTGGCACCTTGCAACGCACTTTCCAAGATTAATGTCTGGATGGCACCAGTGTCTTGGAAGATCACCACGTCTTTCCAGGAAGAACCCTCAGAAGACAAAAGCCTCCCTCTTCGACAAGAATGGAGTAAGCAGGTCCAGCTACTGTGGGTTAGAGGTCTTACTCCCTAACCCTTCAGAAGGCCTCAAGCCTTGTGTCACAACAAGAGCATTGGGTCTTTTTACCGGGTACAGTTGCCAACAACGGCTAGTAATGTTGTTTGCACGTTTACAGTGACCAAAGAAACGTCGGGGAGAAGAGACATTACTAAGAGGATTTCCCTTTGGTTCACCCTTAGGTGACGTGGGGTTAGACAATTTAACAGGGTTAGTTTTGTCTGAAAATGAAGATGCATTAGTTATAGAGATAGAATGGGACGGTCAGGACTGGCTGTGAGTATAAGTTTTGTTACAAATTGGACTATAATTATTTTTATTAGGCCTTTTGCCTGCCAACTGGTAGTTTTCTTCCATCTTGGCAAATCCATAATATTAGTAACTACCTCCGTCCGTTCTTGTAAGTACCGTGCTACCGTCTCTGGCATATTATCTATAAAATTCTCCATTAAAATTAAATTTCTGAGTGCCTCGTTTATTTCAGCTTTAGCCAAACGAATACATTTTTCAAACCATCTTATTTGGTCATTAGCAAATTCAGTGAGAGGTTGGTTGTGAGTAGGCCAAAAGTTAGGATAAGCTTGGCGGTGAGCTTCAGGCATAATTTCATATGCCCTCAAAATCGGTTCCAGACTTTACTATAATTAAAACAATCGCAGTCAGGCATGTTTATGAAAATATTTTGGTCTTTACCTCTAAGCCGCCCTTGTAAGTTTTTCACTCACTCTTCCTTTGGCCAGTTCATGGACATGGCCAGTCTCTGAAAATGGTTCAAAAACCTTTCAGGGTCTGACTCTGAAAATTCAGGCAAGGTATCATTTTTATCATGAACCCTGGGGTTTGAATCCCGGGCAGGTGGTGGTACATTGGCACTGCCCCTAATTTCTGCCTCCTCAGTTTTGAGCCGTTGATTAAATAAGATTTTTGAGTCCCGGCACTAAATTTCTTGCATTCCACAGAATGGTTGTGTGGTAGCCTAGGGTCCAGTTCACCTAGCCAAGGATCTTCTTGGGATTATTTTGAGATGATTTCGGGGGTTTAGTGTCCCTGCGGCCCGGTCCTCAACCAGGCCTCCACCCCTATGAAGCAGCCCGTGACAGCTGACTAACACCCAGGTACCTATTTTACTGCTAGGTAACAGGGGCATAGGGTGAAAGAAACTCTGCCCATTGTTCCTTGCCGGCGCCTGGGATCGAACCCAGGATCACAAGTCCAGCGTGCTGTCCGCTCGGCCGACCGACTCCCTTGCCTTTCTTATGGAAAGGGGGGGGGGGGAAAGATTTCAATTATTTTTGCAAAGATAGTGTGCAATATGCACTTTGAATGACATAATTCAGCAATATGAAAACTGGAGGTGTGCAAAATCAATTTCTGGGGAAAGGGTGATAAGCAACATAAATTTGGATTGTGAAATATTGAATGTATATATTTGGAGACAGTGAGTGATCTGTCTCTGTAAGGTGGAGTGATCTGTCGGGGGTAAGGTAGGTTACAGGGAATATATTAGGTAGTGCTTCGTTTTTATCTTAAACTGGTTGAGAGAGGTACAGTCTTTAACATGATTGGGAATGTCATTCCACATTCTGGGTCCCTTGATTTGTAGAGCATTTCTAGTTTGATTAAGTTGTACTCTTGGAATATCAAAACTGTATTTGTTTCTGGTGTGGTGCGCATGGGTTCTGTTACAACCTTCAATGAAGGTTTTGAGGTCAGGATTGGCATTACAGTTCAGCGTTTTATGTATGTATAATACACATGAGAGAATGTGCAGTGACTTAATATCTAACATATTCAGAGATTTGAGTAGGGGTACCGAGTGATGTCTGGGGCCAGAGTTGGATATTGACCTAATAGCAGCTTTGTGCTGAGTAATTAGAGGACGTAAATGATTTTGGGTAGTAGAACCCCAAGCACAAATACCATATTTGAGATTTGGATAGATGAGGGAGTAATAGAGCATCACCAGGGCGGGCGGGGTACATAATATCTGATCTGAGAAAGAATGCCAGCAGTTTTTGAAACTTTTTTTGATATATTTAGAATGTGTCCCTGGAAATTTACCTAGTGGTCAATGAGAACGCCAAGGAATTTGCCATCTATTTTGTTACAAATTTGGGTATTGTTTATTCTGAGGTTTATTTGATTAGAGGATTTATTGCCAAACAGAATATAGAAAGTTTTGTAAATGTTAAGGGTGAGTTTGTTGGCAGTTATCCAAAGATGGACTTTATTTAGCTCAGTATTTACTGTGGCATATAGAGCATAGGGGTCAGGACTGGAGTAAGTGAAGGTTGTGTCATCAGCAAATAGAATTGGTTTGAGGTGTTGGGAGGCATTTGGAAGGTCATTAATGTAGATGATAAAGAGGAGAGGGGCCAAGGATGCTGCCCTGAGGAACACCGATGTTGATGGGTAGGGTGGGAGAAATTTAATTATTGACAGAAACATACTGGAGTCTGTCAGTAAGGTAAGATTTGCGGTATTGCAGTGAGTTTCTTCTGACTCCATAATGATGTAATTTAAGAAGGTTTTGGTGGTTGACAGTGTCAAAAGCCTTACACAGGTCCACAAATAACCCAACAGGGAACTCATTTTTATCAAGAGCTGCGTGAATCTAGTTAATCATACTAATAAGTGCATCCATAGTGCTTTTTTTGGGTCTGAAGCCATATTGACAAGAGCTAAGAATTTTGTGTTTGGCTAGATAAGAGTAAAGCTGCTTGTAGATTAGGTTTTCAAATATTTTTGACAAGTTAGGTAGGATTGATATAGGCCTGTAGTTGTTAACATTTGTGAGATCACCATATTTGTGGACAGGGGTTACTCTCGCTTTTTTTTTAGAATATCTGGAACGGTCTGGAGTTCAAGTGACTTGTTGAAGAGCAATGCAATATCAGGGGCTAAAGATCTGGAGGCTTTTTTGTAAATTAAAGTTGGTATCTCCTCGAGGGCACTAGACTTGGTTTTAAGGGAAAGGATTATCTCATTAACGTCAGTGGAATTTGTAGGCTTTAGGTACAGAGACTGTGGATAGTTCCCTGTAAGTTAGTCCTGAACATCAGTACTGGTAGATGGAATATCATTTGCAAGGGATGACCCAATGGAAGAGAAGAACCTATTGAACTCAATAGCAGAATCAGAGGCTGAAAGCTGACCATCGTTATTGGACAGGAGTGTTGGTTTGTTATTTAAAATCTTCTTTGATCCCAATATTTGTGAAATTGTGCTCAAAGTTGTTTTAATGTTGCCCTTTGTGTGGGTAAATTTATATTCGTACTATTTAATTTTGGCTCTTCTAATTATTTTTGATAGCAATAACGAATAATTCTTTGAGAATTCTTTGGAGACAGTTCCTAACCTATACGTCCTCCTAAGGTCATGTTATTTATTAATGGATTTAAGTATTCCCTTTGTAATCCAAGGATTGTTAAGCCTTGTGACTTGTTTCGTAAGCATAGGACAGTGGGTGTTATAAAGGCTGAGAGTTTTTTTAAGAAAAGATTGCAATGCTAGGTTGATATCCCCTATGTTACCTAACTCTGACTCCCAGTTGACATTAGCAGCAGCAGTTATAAAATTGTCTATAGCAGTTTCATTGTGCAGCCTAAAGCTTAACTCCCTTGTCTCTAGAGGTGATTTGTTAATGTTAGTTAAGAGAAATGTGGGGTAAGGGTCTGTAGTGCTATCGGTGATTATACCTGAAGTAAGCGGAGAGGTTATGTTGGTCCAGATGTGATCTAGAGTCATGGCAGTACTATCAGTGATTCTAGTAGGCCTAGTGATTAAGGGTATGAGGAAGCAGGAATTCATACAGTTGAGGAAGCTAACAGCAGTAGTGTGTTCAGGCTCGCAGAGGTTAATATTAAAGTCCCCACCGATAATTAGAAGGTTTTTGTTCAGTCTGTTATCAAGTATTAGATTTCTAAGGTTTGAGTTGAATTAGGACACATCAGTGTTAGGAATTCTATAGACTGCACCCACAGACAGGACAGACTCGGCACCCTTGACTCTGAAGCTGGCGAAGATATACTCCCCCACAGCAGTCTTTAGTTCTAATTACTTTTAAGCATGTTAGTTCTTGGTGGTAGTAAAGAGTAGTACCACCACCTCTCTGAATTTGACGACAGTTTTGAATTGCCGAGTAGTTAGGCATGTTAAAGAGTTGAGTAGTATCTTCTTTTAACCAAGTTTCAGTAAGTATAATAAAAGAGAATTTGTTGTTAATAGTTTCAATCAAGGCACTAACATCATCGAAGTGTTTACCTAGAGATCTAACGTTCAAGTTGATTACAGAGATATTGTGATTATGTGTTAACACATTGTTTACATCATGTGCTGTAAAATATCTGCAATTTTGATCATTAAAGTGATGATTGTCATAGATAGTGGATAACAGGTTTAGTTCTGGGTCTATACTTGTCTGCATAAAAAGGCTGGTTGTTGGAAAACAAGGCAAGAATGGAAATTACAAAATAGAATTTTGATATAAAAGGGGAAAAAATATATAAACAAGACTATACAAAACAAATACAAAATGAACAAAAAAACAAGAAATATGAGGTAGCTTACAAGGGGCTTACAAGTACTCTCAGGTACACTGTAAGTAATAATTTGCATTTTGAGACACAGGCAAAGCCAGGGGTATAATGGAGTAAGGGAGTATGGCGAGGCTAGGCAACCTAGGTAATAGATGAAATCAAAGAAAAAAGTTGAATAATTGACATAGGTAAATTTAAGCTAAAGATTATTAACTGTAAATAGTTTAGTTATGATCATATAATTAATAAGACCTAAAGAAATATTAAAGCACTCAGTTAATTAAGTCCAATAAAGTCGTAAGTCATCTTATGTCTGGCAAGGAAGACGGAACCAAAGGCGTACATAGGAATTCAGGGTCCATGCATGTAAATGTTATTGTTAATTAAATATCCTTCTCACATGATCCAGTCCTATCAATTAATGTACAGTAATTATTTAGAGCTAAATTTGACCTCTGGTTTCCAACTAAGAATCCAGGGTCGTAACAGAGCCATTGGGTAGCCAGAGCCCGCTTGGGAGTTTTATTACTACAGAATGACTTTGAGTTGTAAGGAGTCGTAAATTATGTCATATTATATCGTGTGTGTCCTATATATATATAAATTGTGTTTTTGTAATAGGCTGTTTCCTTACACCTTGTTTTCCCCCCAGGCTCAAGTAAAATCATCTATTCTCCTTAGATAACATTTAAAAGACCACCACCACCACCAAACTCTTCACCGGCCTCTTTGACACAACCATAATACAATTGGGTAGCCTGTCCGAGAGCAACTCACTTATTGGGTAGCCTGATCGAAAGCCTAACAAAAGTGGGTAGCCTGTATGTGAAACCTGACATAAAGTTGTGTAGCCTATTTATTCACTTTACCATGTGTAGAAATTATGAATATTTTTAATATTGGTATAATATGATTATGTACTTTATTATTTATTTATGTACATTTTATTAATCTTTGTGAAAAGTTTTTAAAAATTTTTGTGTGTGGTCTCGAGTGCAAAAATTTACCAGTTGACAGGGCAGTCAAGTGAACTAAGCACTGTCCTTATCAGTTTCCCAAACAAAATCTCAGCTTAAAAGGGAAAGGTGGTGCTGAAGCTTAAATTTAAATTTTGTGATGGGGTCTGTTGTATCTTAGCACACTAAAAATGGATTTAGTAGCACAACAATTTGTCGACAATCATAGTGTTGAGGGTTTGAAAGCAGCAAAAAAGTCTATCCTAGTGGCTGTTGGCAAGCACTATGGACTATTATTGCAAATGGGAATGGTGAAGGAGGAGGAATGCTACGGAACTGCTAAGAGACATAATGATGCACTGGGAAGATAAGCAAATTCTCCCACAGGAAATATTAGAGCAGTCCCCGTCCACCAGTGGTGCAAATGTTGTAACTACAGTGTGCAAATGGTTCGTGGCAAGATGTTAAAATTTTGAAGAAAACGGGGGCATCCCAAACTTTACTATTCGAGAGTGTTTTACAATGTATACCGTCTACAGAGACTGAGTAGGTAATAATTATACAGGGAATCACTGGAGATTTCCAGACGTTACCCTTGAGGGACGTTAACACTTTCGCCCGGGCATGACGCAGCATTGCGTCATCCGTTTACTGTCGGTAATACCGGGAATGACGCAGCTTTGCGTCATCCACTTTAAATAATCGCCAAAAATCAGGTTTTTATCCGATTTTTGGGGGACTGGTTTTAAAATGTGCGCCGATGTCTTCCCATTTTCTTTGGTGAGCCTCGTGGCCCTCAGGAGGCTTGGCACACGCCGTGGGTCCATTGTTTTCGCTCCACTGTTGTGACCAATGTCGCCTCCCCTCACAACTCAAACGTGTGAACATTTCGGCTATTTTCCGTGGCTATACTTCTTACTGCGGCTTTAGAAACTATCTACCCTTACTCCACGATGGATAGTGATCATGAACAAGGCCCTTCCAGGAAGAAAATTGCGAAAGAAAAGCTTGAAAAGGGAGGGAATTGGGAGTTTCACTGGAAGGCGTCTGATTGCTCACTCGCGGCTAACGCGAGGCCCGTCTTCAACTCGTCGGCGGTTGAAGCGTGACCAGGTTTTATATTTTATATGCTAATGTTCCTCTAGAGAATTCTATTGCGAACTCATTGAGACCAAAATGAAAGACCTAGAACAAAACTTGAGGTGATCAGAGTGAAAATAGTGAAAACATTTTATCGCGTTTGCGCGCTCCTGGGTAACTCGTTCGCACTTTCTCTGTTTGCTGCGGGTAATTAGCCGGGCTTTTGGAGTTTATATGCATTTAGTGCTGTAGAGAATTGTATTGCGAACAAAATGATAACAATTTAATCTCGTAGGACGAGAATTAAGGTGATGAAGTTGAAGAGAGTAAACACTTTTCAGAATTTACGCGCGCTCCCATGACACCCTGGGTCCCATATCGCACAGTTGAGGGGTGGCGCGCGGGTGAGCGAAAGTGTTTTAACCTTGATTGTGATTTTATTAAAGACAAAAGTTTAGTATGTGTTAGTCCTAAATTACCAGTTGCTGGCATTGATCTAATTGTGGAGAATGATCTTGCTAGTAATCGAGTTAAAAGAGATGACCACCCAATAATGCTAACTAAGCCAGAGATGATTAGGGCACGAACAGATTCTGAGGACAGGGTAATGTATCCAGCATGTGCTGTGACCCAGTCAAATTCAGTGTCTCATTTATCATAAACTTCCAATAATGTAAGTCATGGGACAAAATTAGCGGTTAACAAATCAAATAGTGCATGGATTTTTGCGACATTTTTATAGCCAAGCTGGAAGAAGCAGCTGGGAACAGGATGGGGAGCACCTCCACCAAACCACCCAGGAAAAGGGGTAGGGGAGAGTGTAGTCCAGTTACTACATCTGGCTCTTCAAACTTGAGATGAAAATCAAATTTTATTTAACAGCAATGAACTGATCCTACGTTGATTGACTTTCATAATAAGGCAGTAACTGAACTAGAGGCACAATCGGGGGCTATGACTTATTACTACACTAAAGAGGTGTTGATGCGGAAGTGGAGACCTTGGAGCTCACCTGTGTCACACACTTGGGAGGTAGTTAATCAAGTAGTCCTACCGAGGGGTTATAGAGAAAAAGTGCTAAGTGTAGCACATGATTCACCAATAGGCGGTCATCAGGGTATTGGAAAAACATATAATAAAATAAGTAAGTACTTTTCCTGGCCTGGATTAAAGAAAGATGTCATCCAGTATTGCAATGAATGTCCAGTATGTATAAAAACTGGCAAACCAAACCAGGTAATACCAAAAGCTCCTTTACAGCCAATTGTGGTAGCCGAGGAACCCTTTACCCATATTATAGTGGATGTAGTAGGCCCATTGCCTAGAACCAAGAGTGGTAATATGTATATCATCACCATGATGTGTCAGACTACACGCTTTCCTGAGGCATTCCCTGTGAGAAATGCTACAACGAAAGTGGTAGTAAGGCACATAATGAAATTTTGTACTATTTTTGGTTTACCAAAAGTAATACAGACATTACTAATAATGGGCCTAATTTCACTTCCAAAGGTTTTCAGCAGTTTTGTGGGGAGTTTGGCATCCTCCATAAGACATCCATTACGTACCATCCTGAGAGCCAAGGTGCTTTGGAAAGGATGCACCAAACCCTTAAGCAAATTCTGAGAATCAGTTGCATGGAAACTGGCAGAAACTGGGATGATGGTCTTTCACTGATGCTCATGGCACTGAGGGATACTTATCAGGAGTCCCTGGGGTGTTCACTCAATTCATTAGTTTTTGGCCATGAGGTGAGAAGTTCACTAACCATCTTAAGAGATAAGGTGGTCGGAAATCCAGAGTATTGTGCAGGTAAACTATATTCATGACTTACAAGATAAGTTAAATAAAAACAGGGCTAAAGCTTTAATTCATCTTAAAGAAGCTCAAGGAAAAATGAAGGCACAGTACGATAAAAAGACAAAGCAACGACATTTTGAGGCAGGTGATAAAGTGGTGGTACTAATGGCACGACAGGGACCAACATTGTTGCATAGGTTCCAAGGTCCTTATACAGTGATAAAGAAATTCAGTCCCACCAATTATGTAATCCAAACACCTGATCTCAAGAGAAAGGAAATAGTAGTGCATTTGAATAGGATGAAACTAACACAGAAGGGAACTACCAATACCAACCAGGTGCTTAGTGCATCCCATGTAGATGAGAATAATGGGGAATGTGATTTTAATAATGTACCTAAGGCTCATGTACCTTATTTTAGCAATGGGGAGTGGTTGGCTATTGTCCAGAAAATGGTGGAACATTTGTCATCAGAGCAGAAGCAGGACTTGGAGTAGTTGCTGACTTCTCATGCAGACATCTTTGACGATATTCCCACCCAGACTACAGTTATTCATCACGACATCGAGGTGACCGACAACCAACCAGTCAAGTCACACCCATATAGTCAACCCTACCAAGTTGAATCTCATCCGGAAAGAAGTCGACTACATGCTTCAACATGGATTGGTGAGACCTAGCAGCAGCAGTTGGAGTAGTACTTGTATTTTGGTTCCAAAGAAGGATGGAACTCACAGGTTGGTCATTGACTACCGTAAGCTAAATGTAATGACTGTTGATGATAATTTTCCAATACCTAGATTAGATGATTGTATTGACAGTGTTGGTAAAGCCAAGTTTGTAACCAAACTAGATTTGTCATAAGGGTACTGGCAAATTCCTTTAACACCAAGAGCTCGGGAGATGAGTGCATTTATAACTGCAGATGGGTTGTATGAATTCACTGTGATGCCTTTTGGGCTGAAAAATGCCCCAGCAGCTTTCCAGCGTCTTATGAACTTAATGTTAAAAGACATACCACAATGTAGAGCTTACTTGGATGATATTGTAATTTTTCACAATAATTGGGAGGACCATATGAAAGGTTTGGCTAAACCATTAAAATGCTTAAAGGAAGTTAATTTAACTATAAACTTACACAAAGGTACTTGTGCTAGAGCTAGTATTTCTTACTAAGGATATGAAGTGGGAAATGGGAAGGTGTTACCACTCCAAAAAAATAAATAAATGATATATTAGAGTATCCAGTGTTGACTAGCAAGAAGGACGTACATAGATATCCAGGAATGTGTGGTTATTATAGGAACTTCTGTAAAAATGTTGCAGCAATTGTAACTCCTTTGACAAACTTGCTATGTAAAAATTTAAAGTTTAGATGGTCTCAGGAATGTCAGGATGCATTTACTAAATTAAAAGGAATGTTATCATCTGGTCAAGTGTTAGCTACTCTTGACTACTCTAAGCCATTCAAACTATATATAGATGCTTCGGACTGGGGTGCTGGTTCTGTGCTAATGCAAGAAGATGATGAGGGTATTAATCATCCAATACATTACTATTCTAAAAAAATTACTAAATGTCAACAGAATTACTCCACAGTGGAGATGGAGGCTCTATCATTACTTTTAGCTGTAAAAAAATTGACATTTATCTATCAGCCAATACTGTTGAAGTGTTTACTGACCACAACCCCTTAACATTTATTGCTAGCATGAAGAATTCCAACCAGAGAATATTAAGGTGGTCTTAATTGTTGCAAGAGTACAATCTGGTTAGCAAACATATTCCAGGAAAATTAAATATAGTAGCGGATGCACTTTCTAGATTGCCAAAAGCTGGGGTGACTTAGTGTTGTACTATTGCTCAGAGATGTATATATTATTGTGTATCTAGTGTTTATTATATATAATTTACTGTTTCTTTACAATTATTATGAAATCTGTTTGAGGTGTTAATTTTATGTGAAAAAAGTGAAATTTCTTTATGAATTTCTCATTTTTTTTTCTCCACGGCTTAGGAGGGGTGTTACGAACCTTACCTCCTGTGGAGGTTAGTTTCAATTATAAAATATTGGTGGACTCAGTGGAGAGTGTTTATTAGAATAAATCCACAGCTGAGATCAGAGAGGCCACGAGTTAACAGTAATACTCTGCGCAGTAAAGTAGTGCCTTCTCAGCTGGAGATTGTCAGAAATAATGTGATCTGGAATAGCCTAACTGTGAGGGAAAAATGGACTCAATCAAAAAGCATGCACGGGGAATATGGTAAATAAAATCAATAAATGGTTTGATTGCATATGTAAGAAATAGAGTATTAAGGAACGATGAAGCAAGAGAGGTATACGCCATCTTGACTGGAGGGGGAGGTGTATCGCTGCCGACCGATCCTGCTATTTGAGGGGTTTTCTCCGGCCGTACAGTCAGATAAGCCTATCCTTTTATATAAACAGGGTTACAAGATAGGGTAGAGTAGTAATACAGATTCTGGAGAGGTTTTATAAGAGTCTAGGTTTCCTAGAGGTTTAAATATATGTCATTGGATGATATCTGTGGAGGCTGGGTGCACGGTACCAGGTTTGGGATGGTGAGCCGTGGGGTGGCCAGAGCCACTTGAGGTTATAATACTAATACATAGTGATCCTATGTTGTGAGGATATCGCCTTGTTAAATGTATTCATGTGTGACTTATACGTATAAATTTGTGACTTTGTACTAGGTTGTTTTCCTTGCTCCTTGATTTACCCCTAGACAACATTTTAAGGTCCACCACCACCAAATTCTTGACAGGTCTCTATGACACCAAAATCATGTCACTACTGATAACAAAAATAAGACACAGGTGGTGATAGAATACATCAACAAGTTGATGGCGTGAGAGAGGGAGGGAGGAGGGGGGATGCTCCCACATGGTGTAGGACAGGTAGTGGCATGTGGGTCATGTAGGGTAAAAGTGTAAATATAGGAAAAGGTGTTGTGAACAGGTGAGCTATAGTAGTAGATGAATATGTATGAGTATGTACCGTAGAGTTAATCGCGGGTAGATATATATATATATAGTTTAATAACAATATGTAGGGAGGATATGTTGAGAGCAAAAATGAACCCCCTCCCATGGAGAGACCAGGGTAGGAGACCAAGCTTTTGAGATGGGTGGTTAGGGGTAGGACACTTGAAGGAGGATATGGGGGGAGGGGTGTATATATATATAGAGAGAGGGGAGGTAGGCGGTAGCTTTGACTGATAGGGGAGGATCTCATTCTCGTGTCTGTTATATTTAGTGAAGTGTATATATATATATATATATATATATATATATATTATAATATATATATATATATATATATATATATATATATATATATATATATATATATTTTACCAATTTCTCTGGTGCGGGTCTCCAATATCTTCATCCGCAGGTGATTAATTTTTCATGTCGAGAGGTGTTCGCTGTAGGAGGTCTCAGCAACAAATGTAGTGTGTCACTGACCCATAAATAGTTTTTGTAAAGAGTGTGGGTGGGCCTCTCCCCTCACTCCCCTACCTTGCTTCCAGAGCGGTTCATACCCAGCACCATCACATGACCACTCGCCCACATGTACCCACATAGTCATGAGGTTCTCACCACATATGATAGAAACAACATGGCCACCATTAACATAATAGAAAGAGCAGCTTCTGTTGCTAGCAGGAATGGATCAGGACTACTAATTATGAGAGACTTCAACCATGGGAAGATAGATTGGAAGAACAGAGACCCGCATGGAGGACCAGAAACATGGAGAGCTGATTATAAGATGAATTCTGACTGCATCACCGACGTGGGTATTCTTGTAGGGGCAGATTATTATCAGAGGTTTATTACTGGACCAAACAACGTGGAATAAATTTGTTGCTGTCAGTTTGAGGAAAATTACTTACAGGACCGGTGCTACCTCAGCAAAAAATCTACACCTACAATTAACCAACATAATAATTCAATCATAGTGGTGTAACTAGACTTAGAACAGTAACCACTACAACTCAGAGACATAGCTGAGGATGATTCTGATCCCCCTGTGTATAAATTATGGGATTTAGACACCTTAGGTATCGTCCCTGAAGAACGAAGTCCAGATGACACCTGGACTTACCAACAGTATCTCAACTCAGTCATATATCAGGATAACCAATATTGGGTTAAATTGCCATGGAAGCTGAACCACTCACAGTTCTCTGTACATAATTTCATGGCATTCACACAATTAAAATCACAGATAGTTAGGTTACACAAACAACCTGACAAACTATGACTGTATCATGAATTGATACAGCAACAACTTTCAAAGAAATTTATAGAAGTTGTTGACCAAGATGGAAAAAACAAATTAAGACATTATTTGCCTCACCACGCTATCTTGAAAGACTTAGTTACGACACCTATTAGAATTGCGTTTAACTGTAGCTATAAAGTAAAGGCAGATAGTGTGTCCCTTAATGATTGCCTACAAACTGGGCCAAGTCTAACTTAACGACTCCAAGATGTACTATTGCGGTTTCACTCAGGAATTTACGCTTATACGGCTGATATCAGTAAAGCCTTTTTGAGAGTAGGTTTGCAAGAAGGAAGACCGTGATTTTACAAAATTTCTCTGGATAAAGGGCCCTAGTGATCCTAATAGTGAAATCATCACGTATAGGTTCACATCAGTTCAATTTGGAGGTACAGCATCACCATTTTTACTCCAAGCCACCTTGGATGCTGATTTGAAGAAATCTGATAGCCTGTACAAGGCTGAAATTAGTAACAACCTATATGTCGATAACTTCAAGGGAACTACTAATGATGAAACCAAATTTGTGGAAATTTATCATCAGGCTAACCGTGAGTTACTGGGAGCCAATATGCCTTTACAGTCGTGGGCCCCTAATAATCAACAACTGAATCAAATAATCGAGGATCAATTTCCTGAGTATCAAATCCCACATAAATTGAAAGTTCTAGGCACAGAATGGAATATTTCTACTGACGAATTCAATATCAAGTCTGTGGAAACTAATAATTCTCCCTTAACCATGAGAAAGTTACTCTCGTATGTCAGTAAATCATTTGACCATTTAGGCTTACTTAGTCCTCTTTTAATAAAGGTAAACTCCTCATTCATGAGTGCTGACAGACTAATATGGGTTGGGATAATCCGTTCCTAATGATCTGCAAGATAAATGGCAGCAATTAACTACGGATATCAATTCTTAGTATTCTGAAAGTTCCTCGTAATGCTTTAAGGCCAAATTTACCCACAAATTTGCACGTGTTTTGCGATGCCTCAGGCAAAGCATATGGCACTATTTAGTAAACTTTCAACAATCATTTTTACTTACTTCTAAGGCTAGAGTGGCCCCAATTAAGAAAAGGTCACTACCCCAAATGGAGTTAACAGCTTTATTAATAGGTGTAAGATTGGCTCATTGCCTGATTAAGACACTCAATAATATTTACTTTGGTGAGATAGTAGTGGGGTCAGACAACGAGGCAATCTTACAATGGGTAAAAAACAACAACAAAACTCCCTACGTCAGTAACAGAGTTAGGGAAATATGAGAACTAGCAGCTGACTATAAATTGAGACACGTTCCCACCAAGGACAATCCAGCTGACTATTTATTAGGAGGTTTAACCTTAAAACAACTAGTGAAAACCGAGATGTGGTTTGCAGGACCCCGATGGTTGGTCAGTGGTCAGTGGCCTAAACAGAAGCCGCAAGTCATAGTGACCAATATCACTGTCCCCACTGTGGATCTAGAACCCCCTCGAACTTTAGCTATTAATCCTAACTATTATTCTAGCTTGGGTAAATTGCTAAAAGTTACTCAAGTTGTATATGATTTCCTTAATAATCTAGAAATTAAATTTTCAATTTCCTAGTCCCCTCAAATACTGGGTCAAACAAGCTCAAATGGAGACTTATGGAAGAAATTATGAACATCTTTCAGACAAATTAAACAAGTCCCTGGGCATTTGGTTTGATTCTGATAATAACATCTTAAGGCGTGGAGGACGTCTGCTTCAGGCTGAAATTGACTTAGAAGCAAAGAATCCTATGCTTTTTCCTCGTCACCACATCACAACTAAACTTATAGTTTTACATCACCATGAACATGGTACATTACACGGTTTAGTGCTAGACACTCTCACTGATTTATGACAGAAATTTTGGCTTCCCCAAGGTCGCCAAACTGTCAAATCCCTTATTATATCTTGTGTGATCTGCAGGAGGTATAGTGCTCAAGTCTGTCCTTACCCAGGACCTCCACCACTTTTTAAAGAACGAGTTGTTCACCTTCGTCCCTTTGAGACCATAGGTGTAGATTACACAGGAGCTCGTATTTTAACAGGCACTCCAGATAAAATTCGGGTGAAAGCCTATATATGTCCCTTCATGTGTGCAACCACACGAGGTGTACACTTTGAAGTAACTTCTGACATGAGTGCAGAAGCGTTCCTACAAGTCTTTCGTAGGTATGCAGCCCGTTGATCTTATCCCAAATTGATGATCTCTGATAATGGATAAAATTTTGTGGCAGGAGAGGCTTGCTTAAGAGAAATATGGAACCATCCACAGGTAAGTGCAGTGCTCAAACAGAGACAGTGCCAATGGAAATTTATAACTCCTAGAGCACGGTGGCAAGGAAGATTTTAAGAGCGCATGGTAAGCACTGTGAAGAAATGCTTAAGAAAATCTTTACATAGTGATACGGTAAAATGACTAAGTGCAGTGGATTAGGGCAGATGGAATGCCAAGAACATATAAAAAAATGTAAAAACAAATTAAAATAAAACTGCTATGGTGACTTCTTCACGGTGTGGTAAATGTAGGATAAATACAGGAAACTGGAAAAATTTAAATACTTTAATTATGAAAAAACTCATCTTAACAAACTGACAAAATTAATCAAAATAAGCCATCAATCAAAAATCAAAATAAAAAACAATCAATCAGGCAAGTTAACCTTACGTTAAAGTATATCAATTAAATGGTGCTGAAAATACTGAGTACTGGCTGCGTAAATCTACCAGAACTCACGATAGTGTGGGAGCAGGTCTAGCAATTTGAGCACTGAGGAATATTCTGCTGGTAGTGGTGGGCGGCTTTTATTTTTATGGGACTGGACCAATGTAGGTGGCGCTGGTGTGACGATAACTGGGAGCCGGCTCAGACAAACTAGCAGAGTGCTTGTTCCCGGTCGGTGGTGTGAGCTGGCCACAACTAGGTGTGCTGGGGGTCACGAGTATTGGAGAGTAGGGTGGAGTAGATGTCTGAGCACTAGGTGTGCTCTTGCTGTAAATTCTTGAATATGCAGACGTAGTGGTAGAAAAAGTGATGATGGAACAGGCTCAATCTTCTTCTCTATGGAGATTCTTGTGAAAACTCCCCCCCCCCCCCCCATAGCCTGGTCCTATGGCTTGTTCGACTGCAGTAGAATGTTGAGTTGAAGTGGAAGAGTCCACCTCGTGGACTCTGGAGAGTGCGTCGGCGATGACGTTATCGGGGCCCTTGATAAAGAAGATGTTGATATTCTGCATATACATGGCCCAGAAAAGCAAATGTAGGTGCTGGTTGGTGAACTGGATCTGCTGCCGGAACTGAAGAGAATGGTGCTTGTGGAAGATATTGAGGTAGCACTGCAGGACTAAGTGAAGTACAAGTTTGTTGTAGAGACGAGCCTGCTGAATGGATCAGCGAGAGTGGTGATCCGAGGAGATGGTGAGATGGTTCATCAGATGTAAGGTCTAGCGTAGCAAGTGCTGATTGGAGAACTGGGTCAGCAGTAGGAACCTAATGAGCTTGTGATACAAGATGTTCACATGATGCTACAGGACTCAGCGTAGTTTGGAGAACTGATCCTAATGTAGGGACCGAAGAATGTGGAGGTCCTAGAGGATGTTGAGGTTGTGCTGCAGGACCCAGCAAAGTACTAGATTGTTGTTGAACTGGGCCCTCTGCATGGACCAAAGAATGTTGAAGTCTGGGGAGATGAAGTTGTAACCTAATAGATTTGATGGTTCGTTGTGTTGAACACCGGGCAGAATGTTGAATGGCTCCTCAATGATGATTGTAGCCGGAATTCATGATCCCATCTCGCTGTGGTATGATGGTGTTCCTATCGCCAGGGTGGAAGACCGAAAGTTTTCTAATACCTGGCAGGGTGAGAAAGGAGTTAGTACAAAACAAGGATTTACGCTTTTCAAATGCAATGGAAGGTAAGTTTGTCTTACAATATTTTAGCTGAGGGCTGGTAAAGTTGCTGGAAGAGCACGTTCAATTGGATTAGGTTCGTAGAGAGCAGGATCGTTTCCTGGTGGTGAAACAGATCGAGAATTTAGAACCATTGCAGTCAGGCAAAGTACAACAAGAAGGACCAGACAATGCCTTAGAGACGTTGATTATCTTACACATGTCGTTAAAGAAGATGTGATCACATTTGCTCTGACTTTCCTGGGCATGTCCGAACTGTGGGCACTGCTTCCTGAGGTGCTTCACAGTTTCTGGACGGAAACGGCTGTGAAAAACCTGGTAGTAGAACAGGGGATATTACTTATGTGTACGTTACCTGAGCTTGTATGGGGACAGAGGCTCGTCATGGTTGTTGATGGACTAGCTGAACGGCTCAGAAGACTCTGATACCTGCATTAGTGGTGCCTTGAATAGAGGAGCGTTCGGCTTACCTCTCGTCTGAGACTTTTTGCAACTTTTCACTAAGTTTTTCACATCACGAATCATACCTGGCCAGTAGTTGTCCTGTTTCAGGGTCTTGTAGGTCTTGTAGAACCTGCAGTGTGAGTGAGATCTATTGACCAGACGCAAGATATCTGACCGTAGGCTGGTGGGAACAATCAGTTGTTTGATATTAGCCCGATTGTTGTCCTTCACTTTGCCGAGTATATAATATAATAGCGGTAGAGCACTTTATTCACCACAAAGAACCCAGGGATAAAGTTAGGTTGTGTCTCAGCCTGTAAGAATAAAGATATTAGGGAGGGATCCTCTCTCTGCAACTTACGGAACTCCAGCATGGTGAGACTCGGTGGGAGGCTCCGTGAATCTTGAGGTACAGCTGAAAAAGAAGGAGCAGCTGGTTGCGGGAGTACGGCTTGTGCACGTGTCGTCACCAGGACAGGATTGGAGACGTCATCAGAATCATCTGTTGCTTGTACCTCTTCTTTAACAAACTGCGAGATAGGATTTTCCATTGATGAGTCTCATCCAAGGTATCAATGGAGTCAGCTGCTTCTGTATAACATTCAGCTAGACTGGGATCAGTACTCTGCAACTCACTCAAGGTCTAGGACTCAACAGCTGGAGCGAGCTGGCAAGAAACTGGTACCTGGGCCACCTCTTCCAAACCATCCTCTGGGCCAGAATAAATTAGGGCTTTGGCACCAGCCTCACTCTCGACAACTGCGTGAGTTAAGAATGTATCCTCAAGGTCCACCTCCACCTCCCTGTCTGAAGGGGTCCTGGCCTCGAGAACATCCACCTTGGTAGTAATAGGACTTACCACACTTTGCTTACCCATGGATCTGGTCACAACACAGGCTGGATAAATGACACCATTATCCGCATTCTGTTGTGCCAGCACACAATTAGGGTTAGTAAACATGATAGGACACTCTGTCCCACTAACTTGACAGTTGTCAAAATCATTACCCACAATAACATCAACCCCAGGGATGGGCAACTGCTCACTAACTGCTACAGTGCACCAACCCGGTGTAATAGATGACTTCAGGTGAATTTGAACTAATGGTACACGCTGGACATGACCTCCAATACCAGCAATAACATTACTTCACCAGTGTCTTCTGTGCTAACATCAGCAAGAACATGGTGAGAAATTAGGGATTGGGAAGCACCAGTGTCCCTCAATAATTGCACTGGCTTCCAGCTTCCACTAGTACAAAGTAAGGTACCCGAATATAGGTGCGGTTTAAAGTTAGTCAACCACTTGGGCATGACTGGAATAACATTAGAATTAAGGGCTTGCAACCCCCGTCTCATAATCAGACCGGTAGGTCTCAACTCAGGGTGCAAGGCATAACAGGAAATTACCACATGACCTCTTCTCCTGCAATGCGTGCAATATCTGCCAGTGGTCAGAACAACCGAACCAACTGCAGGTTTAGACACTACATTATTTGAGGGTGACAACCCTGTCTGCTGTTTCTCAATTTTAGGCATTACAGGAGAAGAGTTCAGGGGTGTAGGTGAGTAAGCTGGTCTGGCCTGGAAAACATGAGATTTAAGAACATGATAATTACTCTTAGAATTATAATTATTTGATTGTGCTCGAAAAGGCACCTTAGTGAGTAATTCATGTTCGTCTGCTAGCTTGGCTAGTTTCATAATGTCAGTGGTTTGTTTATTTTCACCTTTAAACAAGGCTAATTTCTCTGGTAGACAACCTAAAATCTCCTCTGTCACTATGATGTTTCTCGAAGTCTCAAAATCTGTAATGGAAAGTGCTTTAACCCATCTATCAAAATGATTAAGTTTAACTCTTACAAAATCAGAAATGGTCTGATATGTGCTCTCTTTATACCTCTAAATTTCTGTCTATGGGCCTCTGAGATCTACTGGTATGCATTTAAGATGCTCTGTTGGACAAATTTAAAGTCAAAAGAATTATCAGCAGGAAGAGGTGCAAAAACTTCCTGGGCTTTCCCCTTAAATTGTCCCTGCATAATGGAAACCCATTGATCCACAGGCCAAATCATACTGACTGCTAACTTCTGGAAATGCAAAAAAAAATATTTCTGGGTCCTCCTCATTGAATTGAGGTAAATCTACATTTTTCCTAGACTTTGAAGTGCTATCAGTATGATTACTAGTGTTACCATGCCCTGCTGCAATTCTCTGTTATTATTTATTGCTATACTCTGTTGAATTTCTAACTGCTTAGTTTTCTGCTCTTCTAGTTGCAACTGAGCGTCCAACATCTGTTGCCGAGTCTCCAACTTCTGTTTTTCTGTTTCTAATCTAGCCATCTCTTGCTCAGATTCTATTTCTAACTTTATAATTGCCACCTGGTCACTTGACTCTTCTTCTAATTCCTCCAACCTCTCCTCGTCAAGTTTCTCCTCTTCTACCAAGTGTGTGACAATGACTCTTACTAACTGAGCCTTTAACATTCTCCTGGAAACTGTCAGATTTAATTTCTTAGCCATATACAACAACTCAGACTTCTTTAAGTCTTTAATTTCCCCAAATTTTGGATGCTCCACCAACACAGCAACTTGTTCCTCGATTGTCAGCTTAATTAAACACAACTAGCAATTACAACAACACTGAAAGTTTGCTTGGCCCTGGCACAAGCTGTACACTTACCTCAATCGTGAAATGTTGAGAAAACTTCCACAAGCAGCTCAGAATGAACAGAGAATTGGTACACAGGCTTGGTTAGGTGTCACTAGTTAAACAACACAGTATCTAGGAAGGCAATAATAATTAATAATATGCACCACTAATTAGTACATTAAATTATGGGAATTAATTCTCCCAGACATGGGCCCTCGTTTTATTACGACCCTTGACCTCTGGATATGGTTCCTCTGTTGCAGTTGTTAAACAAATTTAATAATACGGCCTTGCCTCAATAAGTGTCTAGGGGTAAAAACAAACTGCTTACGTAACAAAGCAATATACTTAAAAGTAAGGGTAACAAAGAGCATACAAATAACATAAATGGAAAATGCAGGTAGCCAGAAATATTAAAGCACTAGTAGTTAATATTACAATATCCTTATATAAGCACCGATCATTTCTTTACAACATAAATGAATAGATGGGTTTGCACATAATGGTCTAACGAGGATATTAGCTATGCTACTAAACAATAAACATATACCACAGACTTAGCTCAACACATGTCTCCACCCGCCAGCTCTACCCACGTGACTGGCGTTCCTCCAGCATGCACAGCATGGCATCTACCAAAACGACCAAACTAAAACCCACATGAAACCACACGATACTCTGCAAACAAATAGTAATCACTAAAGCTTTTACCCCTCCTACGGTTCGAAAACGCCTTTCCCTTGAGCACTTTTCTTCTCACTCGCACTCCGTTTCCCTCTTGAATGATGGGTCTAAGTCTGCGGGCGGTGTTGGGTACTCTGTTGTTTTTCCTGATCACACTTATATATGTCGCTTACCTCCGGAGACTAGCATCTTCACAGCGGAGATTTATGCTATTCTCTATGCTCTTCGTCTCCTGCTCTCTCGTTGTCAATCTTCCTTTGTAGTTGTTGTTGACTCTCGTAGTGCCCTCATGGCTCTCGGGTCCTTAAACCCGGTTCATCCAGTGGTTGTTGCGAACCAGCATTGGCTGCTTCTTGTTCACAGTAAATTTAAGTCGGTTGAGTTTTGTTGGGTTCCCAGCCTTGTTGGTGTCTCTTTAAATGAGTGTGCGGATGCTGCCGCCAGGGAAGCTGTCCGGTCTTGTCCCATCTCTCGTAAAGGCATTCCTTATTCCGACTTTTACCCGGTTATCCATTCCTCCATCTCTACCCGTTGGCAGGCTTGTTGGTCGACTGTTACTGGTAACAAACTACATTCTCTTAAAGGATGTGTGTCCTCGTGGCCGTCCTCCTGCCACCGTAACCGGCGATGGGAAAAGGCTCTGGCGAGGTTGCGTATTGGCCATATTCGGTTAACTCACGGTCACTTGATGGAGCGCCGCCCTGCTCCTTATTGTCCTAATTACATTGTCCCTCTTACGGTCGTGCATATCCTTGTTGAGTGTCCTGACTTCCGAGACGAGCGTGTGTCTTGTTTTCCGACCGTCCCCGCGGTTGCTTGTCTCTCGATATTATTCTCGGTGACTCGGATACTTTTGATATCGTTCGCCTTATGCGGTTCTGTTCTCGTATTGGCGTCCTTTGTGATATTTAGCGTCCTCTGACTATCCCGCACATTTGATGGTGCTACATAACCTTCTTGGTTTAGTGCCTTCTTTTTGATAATTACTTACTTACTTATGATTATATTGGTAGAATGGTGATGGCAACAATGTTTCTCTTTCCTCGAACTAGCATTGCCAAGATTTTATTGTCAAACGTTTATGGTGTACGTTACTTATAAAGGTTATATTGATTAACGTACGATGGCAAGACTGGAGCTGTTGGTTCACACTTAGTAAAATCACTTATTGTTGGGTGCTGCATAATGCTGTTGTTCCTCTGTTAATAATAATAATAATAATAATAATAATAATAATAATAATAATAATAATAATAATATTAATAATAATAATAATAATAATAATAATAATAATCTTAATAATAATAATAATAATAATAATATTAATAATAATAATAATAATAATAATAATAATAATAATAATAATATTTATTAGGGGAAAAGTACATACATACAAAATGATATACAAGAAAAATGTTGGATCTCTAGGTAAGGCAAGTATATACTATGCCTCAAGCCATTAATACACTCAGCGTTTTGGGCCTGACAACAGCACCACTGTTGCTCTCGTTACAAGTAATGAATTATCAAATAAGAACTGGTGAAATGTCAGATATTTTAACGGTGATCTATTCCTAACAATTGTAAAATGGTCTTCCTCTCTAAAATTTAGGGTGAAAATAGTTATACATAAAGTTTAAACTCGGAACACTTCACTAGTATATAAAATTGCTCAACTAGAACAACTTATTTCAATATTTTACATAAATTACTGGAATCGTGATGGTTTATGCATAATAACAATTGTGGTATCTGTTGACAGGCAGGACAGCCCTTCACCACGCAGCCGCATATGGTCACGACAACACTGTGAAGGTCCTCCTCGATGCTGGAGCAAACATCAACGCTACAGATATGGATGGTAAGAGTCACACTTATGCATCCCAACATTATACAACACTCATGTCACACAACACACCACACTTATCATGTGTCAAAATGTAATATTTATATTTTATAATTATAGCATAGGGAAAAGTGTTTGTCTGTTCATAGTTCGTGGCTAAAGTTTTTAACTAAAAAAATTGTTATAGTAATCTACACTTTAATTCTTTGATTTTGAAAAAAATAACAGAAAATTCCTACTGTGAATAATTTGCCCATACTAGCATCAAACAGACAATTCTCCCACAGTGGAAAAAGTTTCTCAAGCAACTGCTCTTTACCATGGTATGGATACCTATTGTTTTTTTTAGTACTTCACACCACTGAACTGCTCTCACTGTCGACCACCCACACATTAGATAATTATATTATTTTTAATTAAGACAGAGATTGACAGAGAGAAAGATAGAGACAGAGACACACAGAAAGTCAGAAACAGAAACACAGCTTGAGACAGACAGAGCGAGAAAGAGACAAAGATAGAGGAAGAGAATGAGGGAGACAGTAGATAAAGGGATGGATAGACAAATAGACAAATGAATAAACAGATAATCCGCAGGAACTGTGATGATGGTTTGAACCTATTTGCTGGTGTTCCCAGGCACATGCTCTCTGTGTATTGAAGGAGGAGCGTCAGAGGTAGAACATTCCGAGATGACAGATTCAGAGTGCATGGGGTGGATTGTGTGAAACTCTGGTTCGTGCTTCAGTGGAAGCCTCAGAAGTCCTAGAGGGTGCAATAGTAACCCAGCATGCAATCCTTTTTGACCTTGTCGTCGCTTACTCTTCTAGAGAGTGTGCTTGGGAACACCCAGCGCATAGGTTCGAGCCAATGTCACGGCTCCTACGGATTTTCTAATTGATGCATCACGCGACTGTGATTACTCACTGTGTAATGAATAGATAGGTAGACATATGAGTGGTTGGATGGAGGGATAAATAGATGAATAGATAGACAGATGAGTAGATGGTTGGACAGGTAAATGGATGGACAGATAGATGAATATATGGATGGACATATTGGTAGCAAGATGGATATGGATTGAAGATTAATTACATGGGAACAATAAATAGAGAGATAATTGGGAGGGTGAATAGATAGAAAGATGAATAGGTGCATGGATAGATATATGGATAGATAGGTTGATAGATAGATGAATAGTTGGATAGAAAAATAGATGAATAGAAAGAAACCCTGATGGATATAAACGAAGGATAGAAGGCTGCACAGATGGAAGGAGAGAAAGAAAGGTGGATAGATAGATTATATATATGTATATAGGATCAATTCTTTAGTATGACTGCCGAGTTCCTTGTCCGAAACTCGGGAAGGAATCACACTGCTATATATGTATACACACACATATATATATATATATATATATATATATATATATATATATATATATATATATATATATATATATATATATATATATATATATATATATAATGCCCACTTGGGGACTGTAAGCTCCAAAAAACCCAGTATATAGGCAAGACAACAACATCTCTTTCTAGGCGTTTAACGATGCATAAGCAACAGGGCTCCATTAAGGAACATATAATCTCTTCCCATAACCAAACCATCGCCAGAGAAATCCTAGTAAACAACACAGAAATCATCGATAGATACAGCGATAGCAGGCGGCTTGACGTTTGCGAGGCACTACACATCAAGAAGTCAACACCAGCAATCAACAGCCAATTATTGCACAACTATATTCTACCCACCTCAAGACTCCACTCCAATATAGAAGCATCAAGAAATATGGACCAATAGGCTTTCTACAAACACTTCTATTCAATACCCATTGTTTCTGTTCTGTCTTGTGTTGATACTTTTAATACCCTATTAATATCCCATCTTGTTCTAATGCCACATCACCCTTCCCACCTCACTCAAATGTAGATATAAACTCAGAGATACGTAAGTTCTAATCAGTTGTGTATTTGTGAAGTCTTTGAAAATGTAATAAGTTTTACGAAACGCGCCCGTGTCGCGTCAGACTAGAAATAAAAATGAATTTTGGAGAAGTGATTTTTGATTTACCTCCAACAGTGAAGCGTATTGTACGAAAGATTGAGAAAATTCGTGTTAGAATTATTAATCTTACTTTTTCGGTCATATTTAATAATATATGTCTACAGGAAAGACTGCTACCAAAATATACTAATATATATATATATATATATATATATATATATATATATATATATATATATATATATATATATATATATATATATATATATATATATATATATATATATATATATATTGTGACGGTAACGCGTTGGTGTTCGGCTGTTCAAAAGCTAGGGGTATGGCCTCGTCACATATAGAAACAAAAAATAGAAAATCTGGAACTTCGTCTGTGGTAAGGTAATGAGAAGACACACAAAACACAAGTAAATTTAACAATGAGATTTTAATTACGTTAGAAAAGCAAAACATGAATAAAATGGACATACAAATTGGAACATAAAATCAATCAATCAAAATAATAAGAATAATCAAATAACAAAATGAAAAGTTACGTTAAGACAAGTGAGTAATAACAAGTGTATAACAAACAATGTAAATAGGTGCAGGAATATTGGCTTTAAGCTGCCACCTCTCATAGTACACGTAAGCCACAGCTTAGTCTACCAACGAGACGTGTTAACTTGTTGAAAGCACTGGATATTCTGAGGGCTGAGGTCGTGGTGGACCCAGACATCAGGTAGTGTGGTGGGTGGAGGGCAGGTGCAACTGGACACGCAGTCAATCAGCGATGAGCAGGCGACAGACAGGTAGTTTGGTGGTTCGAGGTGGAGCAGGTGTTCCTGGCTGCATACGTTTGCGCTCTGGCAAACCTTGGTGGTGTATGTGTTGGATATTTCTTCCATATTAGTTGTATATAGATTTGTAGCGACGAACTTTGGAGGGAAGAGCAGGCTCAATCTCTTGAAGGAGATTATCGTCACAATATATATATATATATATATATATATATATATATATATATATATATATATATATATATATATATATATATATATATATATATATGCATACATATATATATAATATATATATTTTTTTCACTGTTGATGGTAATTTAAAAATTAATTCTCCAAAATCATTTTTTTTTTATTTCTAGTCTGACGCGACACTTGAGCACGTTTCGTAAAACTTATTACATTTTCAAAGACTTTAGTTTACACACACACAACTATAACTGAACAGAGCTTAAACATCTTCGATTTTATACTGCATTTGGGTGAGGTGATATGTTACAACAGTTTTGGATGAGGTGAAAACAAACTTTTAACACAAGACAGAACACGAAACAATGGGTATAATATTTTGTAAGTTAAAGGGAAGAATGGAAGTAACTGCAAAGGGCCTATTGGCCCATATTTCTTGATGCTTCTATATTGGTGCGGAGTCTTGAAGTGGGTAGAGTATAGTTGTGCATTAATTGGCTGTTGACTGCTGGTGTCGACTTCTTAATGTGTAGTGCCTCGCAGATATCTAGCCGCCTGCTATCGCTGTATCTATCGATGATTTCCGTGTTTTTTGTTAAGACTTCTCTGGTGATGGTCTGGTTGTGGGAAGAGATTATATGTTCCTTAATGGAGCCCTGTCGCTTATGAATCGTTAATCGCCTGGAAAGAGATGTTGTTGTCTTGCCTATATATTAAATTCTTTGAGTCTTACAGTCCCCAAGTGGGCATTTGAAGGCATAGACGACATTGGTCTCTTTTAAAGCGTTCTGCTTTGTGTCTGGAGAGTTTCTCATGAGTAGGTTGGCCGTTTTCTTGGTTTTATAGTAGATCGTCAATTGTATCTTCTGATTTTTGTCTGTAAGGATAACATTTCTACTAACAATATCTTTCAGGACCCTTTCCTCCGTTTTATGAGCTGTGGAAAAGAAGTTCCTGTAAAATAGTCTAATAAGGGGTACAGGTGTTGTGTCAATGTTACACTAAATATTTAAATCAAAATGAAAATAAATCGAATTCTATGAAAATTCAATTTGTCAATGCAATTGGAAACATTGAAATGGAATCGTAGCATATATAATACTTATGTGCCACAGATCGCGTTGTTTCTTAAAAAAAGAAAGTTTTTACCTGCTACAGAGGAGGCATATATACTTATACTTAAGAAATAAACGGTATGGTAAACAACACAGCTCAAGTCCAATGCAGTGTCACACCAAATAATTAAATCAAAATGAAAATATATCGAAAAGTATGAAAATTCAATTCATCAATTCAATCGGAAACATTGAAATGGAATCGTAACATGTTTAGTATAGCATGTGATGCTATTAAGTGCAACAGATGGCTCTGTTTTTCAAAAACAACATGTTTTTACTTGTCACAGGTGTGGTATCTATATTGTAGGTATATAAAAACCTGCATGTATTTGAATGGAACGCTGTGTCAAAATTTCAAAGCAATAGGTGAAGATCTTTCGGAGATTACAGCATGTGTTTGTCTTATGTCAAACAGATGGCCCTGTTTAAAAAAAAAACATGTTTTTTTTCTGTCACAGGTGAGGCATGTATATAGTAGTTATATAAACTGTGTGAGCCTACTGTGTTGGTGAGAGGGTGAGTGTTGCCTCCCTGGCCTACTGTGTTGGTGAGAGGGTGAGTGTTGCCTCCTTGGCCTACTGTGTTGGTGAGGGGGTAAGGGTTATATCCCTTGCCAACTGTGTTGATGAGAAGGTGAGTGTTGCCTCCCTTGTCAACTGTGTTGGTGAGATTTGCCACCCTGGCCTACTGTGTTGGTGAGAGGGTGAGTGTTGCCTTCCTGGTCTACTGTACTCACCTATTTGCACTCACCTATATGTGCTTGTGGGAATTGAGCTTTGTCTCTTTGGTCCCGCCTCTCAACTGTCAATCAACTAGTGTACAGATTCCTGGGCCTACTGGGCTCTATCATATCTACATTTGAAACTGTCTATGGAGTCAGCCTCCACCACATCACTTCCTAGTGCATTCCGTTTACCAACTTCTTTGACCCTGAAAAAGTTCTTTCTAATGTCTCTGTCGCTCGTTTGGGTATTCAGCTTCCACCTGTGTCCCCTTGTGCGTGTGCCATCCGTGTTAAATAATCCATCCACGTCTAACCTGTCAATTTCCCTTAGAATTTTGCATGTGGTGATCATGTCTCCCCCTAGCTCTTCAGTCTTCCAGCGACGTGAGGTGAAGTTCACGCAGCCTGTCCTCATACCTCATGCTTCTTACTTCTGGGACTAGCCTATTGGCATACCTCTGAACTTTTTTCAGCTTCGTCTGTGCTTGACTAGGTATGGGCTCCATGCTGGGGCCGCATACTCCAAGTTTGGCCTTACATATGTGGTATACAAGGTTCTGACGGATTCCTTACACCGGTTTCTGAAAGCAGTTCTGATGTCAGCCAGCCTCGCATAGGCAGCTGATGTTATTCTTTTGATGTGGGCATCAGGAGACAGGTTTGGTGTGATATCAACTCCTAGATCTTTCTCTCTGTCCGTTTCGTGAAGAACTTCATCTCCCATTCGGTATCCAGTGACTGGCCACCTAGTTCCTCCTCTAATTTCATTACCTTACATTTACTTGGGTTGAACTTTAGTAGCCATTTGTCGGACCATTCCTTCCGCTTGTCTAGATCATCTTGTAGCCTCATTAACTTCCTCGGTCTTGATACTCCTCATAATTGTTGCATCATCAGTAAACATTGAGAGAAACGAGTCACTTCCTTCTGGGAGATCATTTACGTATATCAGAAAGAGTATAGGTCCATGGACTGATCCCTGTGGGACTACACTGGTGACTCCCCGCCACTCCGAGACCTCACCCCTTCACGGTGACTCGCTGTGTCCTGTTGCTTAGGAACTTCCTTATCCAGAGGAGTACGTTACCTTTCACTCATGCCTGCATCTCCAGTTTGTGCACTAGTCGCTTATGTGGTACTGTGTCAAAGGCTTCCTGGCAATCCAAATAATTTGCAGTCTCCCCAGCCCTCTCTCAGTCTCAGCAGTCTCCGTCTTCCAATTTTTTGGCTGTTCACCTGTTACCAGTGATTTGTTGCACACCATGGAGAGTGGCATGCACAGAGCTTCTGCTCCTTCCTTTAGAATCCATGGTGAGAATCCATCCGGGCCAATAGACTTTGTCACATCCAAATCTAGCAGATGCTTCCTCATCCCCCCACTGGTAAACTCAAACTCCTCTATTGGTGTCTGGTTTGATGTTCCCTCCCTTATCTCTGGAACTTCTTCTTGCTCTGAGGTGAAGACCTCCTGGAATTTATTATTTCGTTCTTCGCACACTTCCTTGTCGTTTGTAGTGAATCTTTCTTCCCCTATCCCCAGTTTTATTACCTGTTCCTTCACTGATATTTTCCTCCTGATGTGGCTATGCAGCGGTTTGGGTGGAGTCTTTACCTTGCTCGCTATGTCATTTTCATATTGCCTCTCTACCTCTCTTCTGACCCTTACAAATTCATTCCTGGCGCTCTGGTATCATTCTCTGCTCTCTAGTGTTATGTTGTTTCTAGAGTTTCTCCAAGCCATTTTAGTCAGTTGCTATGCAAGCAACATTTAATCTCTGATTAAATCATGTGTTTCTCATCTGCATTTATTTTTTTTTTCCTTCCTGACAGGGACGAACTTGTCTGCTGCCTCCTTACACTTCTGAGTGATGTAGTCCATCATGTCATGAACTGTGTTGATTAGAGGGTGAGCGTTTCCTCTCTGGTCTACTGTGTTAGTGAGAGGGTGAGTGTTGCCTCCCTGGCCTACTGTTTTTGAGAGAGGGTGAGTTTTGCCTCCCTGGCCTACTGTGTTGGTGAGAGTGTGAGTGATGCCTCCCTGGTCTACTGTGTTGGTGAGAGGGTGAGTGTTGCCTCACTGGTCTACTCTATTGGTAAGAGAGTGAGTGTTGCCTCCATGGCCTACTGTGTTGGTGAGAGGGTGAGTGTTGCCTCCCTTGCCTACTGTGTTGGTGAGAGGGTGAGTGTTGCCAACCTCGCTTACTGTGTTGGTGTGAGGGAGAGTGTTGCCTCTTTGACCTACTGTGTTGGTGAGTTGGTGAGTGTTGCCTTCCTGGTCTACTGTGCTGGTGAGAGGGTAAATGTCGCCACCCTGGCTTACTGTGTTGGTGAGAGGGTGAGTGTTATCTCCGTGGCCTACTGTGTTAGTGAGAGGGTGAGTGTTGCCTACCTGGCCTACTGTGTTGGTGAGAGGGTGAGTGTTACCTCTTTGGCCTACTGTGTTGGTGAGAGCGCGAATGTTGCCTCCCTGGCCAACTGTGTTGGTGAGAGGGTGAGTGTTGCCTCCCTGGTCAACCCTATTGGTGAGAGGGTGAGTGTTGCCTCCCTTGCCTACTGTGTTGGAGAGGGAGAGTGCGGCCTCCCTGTCCTACTGTGTTGGTGAGAGGGTGAGTGTTGCCTCCCTGGCCTACAGTTTTGGAGAGAGGGTGAGTGTTGCGTCCCTGGCCTACTGTGTTGGTGAGATGGTGAGTGATACGTCCCTGGCCTACTGTCTTGGTGAAAGCGTGAAAGTTGCCTCCCTGGCCTACTGTGTTGGTGAGAGGGAGAGTGTGGAATCCCTGGCGTACTGTGTTGGTGAGAGGGTGAGTGTTGCCTCCCTGTTATACTGTGTTGGTGAGAGGGTGAGTGTTGCCTCCCTGGTCTACCCTATTGGTGAGAGGGTGAGTGTTGCTCCCTGGTCTACTGTCTTGGTGAGAGGGTGAGTGTTGCCTCCCTGGTCTACCCTATCGGTGAGAGGGTGAGTGTTGCTCCCTGGTCTACTGTCTTGGTGAGAGGGTGAGTGTGGCCTCCCTGGTCTACCCTATCGCTGAGAGGGTGAGTGTTGCCTGCCTGGCCACCTATGTTGGTGAGAGGGAGAGTGTTGCCTCCCTGTCCTACTGTGTTGGTGAGAGAATGAGTGTTGCCACCCAGACCTACTATGTTGGTGAGAGGGAGAGTGTTGCCTCGCTGGCCTTCGGTGTTTGTGAGAGGGTGAGTGTTGCCTCCCTGGTCTACTGTGTTGGTGTGAGGGTGAGTGTTGCCTCCCTGGCCAACTGTGTTGGTGAGAGGGAGAGTGTTGCCACCCTGGCCTACTGTGTTGTGAGAGGGTGAGTGTTGCCTTCCTGGCCTACTGTGTCGGTGAGAGGGTGAGTGTCGCATCCCTGGTCTACTGTGTTGGTGAGAGGGTGAGTGTTGCCTCCCTGGTCTACTGTGTTGGTGAGAGGGTGAGTGTTGCCTCCGTGGCCTACTGTGATGGTGAGAGGGTGAGTGTTGCCTCCCTGGTCTACTGTGTTGGTGAGAGGGTGAGTGTTGCCTCCCTGGTCTACTGTGTTGGTGAGAGGGTGAGTGTTGCCTCCCTGGTCTACTGTGATGGTGAGACGGTGAGTGTTGCCTCCCTGGTCTACTGTGTTGGTGAGAGGGTGACTGTTGCCTCCCTGGTCTACTGTGTTGGTGAGAGGGTGAGTGTTGCCTCTTTGGCCTTCTGTGATGGTGAGAGGTTGAGTGTTGCCTCTTTGGATTACTGTGTTGGTGATAGGGTGAGTGTTGCGTCTTTGGCCTACTGTGTTAGAGAGGGTGAGTGTTGCCTCCCTGGTCTACTGTGTTGGTGAGAGGGGTGAGTGTTGCCTCCCTGGTCTACTGTGTGGTGTGAGGGTGAGTGTTGCCATCCTGGCCTACTGTGTTGGTGAGAGGGTGAGTGTTTCCTCCATGGCCTACACTGTTGGTGAGAGAGTGAGTGTTGCCACCCTGGCTTACTGTGTTGGTGAGAGGGTGAGTGTTGCCTCCCTGGTCTACTGTGTTGGTGTGAGGGTGAGTGTTGCCTCCCTGGCCAACTGTGTTGGTGAGAGGGAGAGTGTTGCCACCCTGGCCTACTGTGTTGTGAGAGGGTGAGTGTTGCCTTCCTGGCCTACTGTGTCGGTGAGAGGGTGAGTGTCGCATCCCTGGTCTACTGTGTTGGTGAGAGGGTGAGTGTTGCCTCCCTGGTCTACTGTGTTGGTGAGAGGGTGAGTGTTGCCTCCGTGGCCTACTGTGATGGTGAGAGGGTGAGTGTTGCCTCCCTGGTCTACTGTGTTGGTGAGAGGGTGAGTGTTGCCTCCCTGGTCTACTGTGTTAGTGAGAGGGTGAGTGTTGCCTCCCTGGTCTACTGTGATGGTGAGACGGTGAGTGTTGCCTCCCTGGTCTACTGTGTTGGTGAGAGGGTGACTGTTGCCTCCCTGGTCTACTGTGTTGGTGAGAGGGTAAGTGTTGCCTATTTGGCCTTCTGTGATGGTGAGAGGGTGAGTGTTGCCTCTTTGGATTACTGTGTTGGTGATAGGGTGAGTGTTGCGTCTTTGGCCTACTGTGTTAGAGAGGGTGAGTGTTGCCTCCCTGGTCTACTGTGTTGGTGAGAGGGGTGAGTGTTGCCTCCCTGGTCTACTGTGTGGTGTGAGGGTGAGTGTTGCCATCCTGGCCTACTGTGTTGGTGAGAGGGTGAGTGTTTCCTCCCTGGCATACACTGTTGGTGAGAGAGTGAGTGTTGCCACCCTGGCTTACTGTGTTGGTGAGAGGGTGAGTGTTGCCTCCCTGGTCTAGTGTTGTTGGTGAGAGGGTGAGTGTTGCCTCCCTGGCCTACTGTGTTGGTGAGAGGGTGAGTGTTGCCTCCCCGGCCTACTGTGTTGGTGAGAGGGAGAGTGTTGCCTCCCTGGCCTACTGTGTTCCAGAGAGGGTGAGTGTTGCCACCCTGGCCTACTGTGTTGGTGATAGGGTGAGTGTTTCCTCCCTGGCCTACAATGTTGGTGAGAGAGTGAGTGTTGCCAACCCTAGTCTACTGTGATGGTGAGTATTGCCTACCTGGCCTACTGTGTTGGTGAGAGGGTGAGTGTTGCTTCCCTGGCCTACTGTGTTGGTGAGAGGGTGAATATTGCCATTCTTGCCAACTGTGTTGGTGAGAGGGATGAGTGTTGCCTCCCTGTACTACTGTGTTGGTGAGAAGGTGAGTGTTACCTCCCTGGCCTTCTGTGTTGGTGAGAGGGTGAGTGTTTCCTCATAGACCTTCTGTGTTGGTGAGAGGGTGTGTGTTGCCTTTTTGGTCTATTGTGTTGGTGAGAGGGTGAATGTTGCCACCCTGGCCTACTGTGTTGGTGAGAGAGTGAGTGTTGCCACCCTGGCCTACTGTGTTGGTGAGAGAGTGAGTGTTGCCACCCTGGCCTACTGTGTTGGTGAGAGAGTGAGTGTTTCTTCCGTGTTGGTGAGAGGGTGAGTGTTTCCTCCCAGACCTTCTGTGTTGGTGAGAGGGTGTGTGTTGCCTCTCTGGTCTCTTGTGTTGGTGAGAGGGTGTGTGTTGGCTCTCTGGTCTATTGTGTTGGTGAGAGGGTGAATGTTGCCACCCTGGCCTACTGTGTTGGTGAGAGAGTGAGTGTTGCCACCCTTGCCTACTGTGTTGGTGAGAGGGTGAGTGTTTCTTCCGTGTTGGTGTGAGGGTGAGTGTTGCCTCCCTGGTCTACTGTGTTGGTGAGAGGGTGAATGTTGCCACCCTGGCCTACTGTGTTGGTAAGAAGGTGAGTGTTACCTCCATGGTCTACTGTGTTGTTGAGAGGGTGAGTGTTACGTCCCTGGTCTACTGTGTTCGTGAGTGTTGCCTCCCTGGCCTGCTGTGTTGGTGAGTGTTACCAACTCTGGTCGACTGTGTTGATGAGAGGGTGAGTGTTGCCAACACTAGTGTACTATGTTGGTGTGTATTGCCTTCCTGGCCTACTGTGATGGTGAGAGGGTGAGTGTTACCTCCCTGGCCTTCTGTGTTGGTGAGTGTTACCTCCATGGCCTTCTGTGTTGGTGAGACGGTGAGTGTTTCCTCCCTTTCCTTCTGTGTTGGTGAGAAAGTGTGTGTTGCCTCGCTGGTCTATTGTGTTGGTGAGAGAGTGAATATTGCCACCCTGGCCTAATGTGTTGGTGAGATGGGTGAGTGTTTCCCCAATTGCCTACTGTGACGATGAGAGGGTGAGTGTTGCCTTCCCGGCCAACTGTGTTGTTGAGAGGGTGAGTGTTATCTCCCTGACCTACAGTGTTGTTGAGAGGGTGAGTAATACGTCCTTGGTCTACTGTGTTCGTGAGTGTTGCCTCCCTGACCTGCTGTGTTGGTGAGTGTTACCAACTCTGGTCTACTGTTTTGATGAGAGAGTGAGCGTGGCCAATCCTAGTCTACAGTGGTGGTGAGTATTGCCTCCCTTGTCTACTGTGTTGGTGAGAGGATGTGTGTTGCCTCGCTGGTCTATTTTGTTGGTGAGAGGGTGAATGTTGCCACCCTGGCCTACTGTGTTGGTGAGAGGGAGAGTGTTGCCTCCATGGCCTACTGTGTTTTTGAGAGGGTGAGTGTTACGTCCCTGGTCTATTGTGTTCCTGAGTGTTGCCTTCCTGGCCTGCTGTGTTGGTGAGTGTTACCTCCATGGCCTTCTGTGTTGGTGAGACGGTGAGTGTTGCCACCCTGGCCTACTGTGATGATGAGAGGGTAAGTGTTGCCTCCCCGGCCTACTGTGTTGGTGAGAGGGATGAGTGTTGCCTCCCTGAACTACTGTGTTGGTGAGAAGGTGAGTGTTAACTCCCTGGCCTTCTGTGTTGGTGAGAGGGTGAGTGTTTCCTCCCAGACCTTCTGTGTTGGTGAGAGGGTGTGTGTTTCCTATCTGGTCTATTTTGTTGGTGAGAGGTTGAATGCTGCCACAATGACCTACTGTGTTGGTGAGAGGGAGAGTGTTGCCTCCCTGGCCAACTGTGTTGGTGAGAAGGTCAGTGTAGCCTGCTAAGCATACTATGTTCGTGAGAGGGTGAGTGTTACCTTTTTGGCACACTGTGTTGGTGAGAGGGTGAGTGTTGCCTACCTGGCCTACTGTGTTGGTGAGAGGGTGAGTGTTACCTCTTTGGCCTACTGTGTTGGTGAGAGCGCGAATGTTGCCTCCCTGGCCAACTGTGTTGGTGAGAGGGTGAGTGTTGCCTCCCTGGTCAACCCTATTGGTGAGAGGGTGAGTGTTGCCTCCCTTGCCTACTGTGTTGGAGAGGGAGAGTGCGGCCTCCCTGTCCTACTGTGTTGGTGAGAAGGTGAGTGTTGCCTCCCTGGCCTACAGTTTTGGAGAGAGGGTGAGTGTTGCGTCCCTGGCCTACTGTGTTGGTGAGATGGTGAGTGATACGTCCCTGGCCTACTGTCTTGGTGAAAGCGTGAAAGTTGCCTCCCTGGCCTACTGTGTTGGTGAGAGGGAGAGTGTGGAATCCCTGGCGTACTGTGTTGGTGAGAGGGTGAGTGTTGCCTCCCTGTTATACTGTGTTGGTGAGAGGGTGAGTGTTGCCTCCCTGGTCTACCCTATTGGTGAGAGGGTGAGTGTTGCTCCCTGGTCTACTGTCTTGGTGAGAGGGTGAGTGTTGCCTCCCTGGTCTACCCTATCGGTGAGAGGGTGAGTGTTGCTCCCTGGTCTACTGTCTTGGTGAGAGGGTGAGTGTTGCCTCTCTGGTCTACCCTATCGCTGAGAGGGTGAGTGTTGCCTGCCTGGCCACCTATGTTGGTGAGAGGGAGAGTGTTGCCTCCCTGTCCTACTGTGTTGGTGAGAGAATGAGTGTTGCCACCCAGACCTACTATGTTGGTGAGAGGGAGAGTGTTGCCTCGCTGGCCTTCGGTGTTTGTGAGAGGGTGAGTGTTGCCTCCCTGGTCTACTGTGTTGGTGTGAGGGTGAGTGTTGCCTCCCTGGCCAACTGTGTTGGTGAGAGGGAGAGTGTTGCCACCCTGGCCTACTGTGTTGTGAGAGGGTGAGTGTTGCCTTCCTGGCCTACTGTGTCGGTGAGAGGGTGAGTGTCGCATCCCTGGTCTACTGTGTTGGTGAGAGGGTGAGTGTTGCCTCCCTGGTCTACTTTGTTGGTGAGAGGGTGAGTGTTGCCTCCGTGGCCTACTGTGATGGTGAGAGGGTGAGTGTTGCCTCCCTGGTCTACTGTGTTGGTGAGAGGGTGAGTGTTGCCTCCCTGGTCTACTGTGTTGGTGAGAGGGTGAGTGTTGCTTCCCTGGTCTACTGTGATGGTGAGACGGTGAGTGTTGCCTCCCTGGTCTACTGTGTTGGTGAGAGGGTGACTGTTGCCTCCCTGGTCTACTGTGTTGGTGAGAGGGTGAGTGTTGCCTCTTTGGCCTTCTGTGATGGTGAGAGGGTGAGTGTTGCCTCTTTGGATTACTGTGTTGGTGATAGGGTGAGTGTTGCGTCTTTGGCCTACTGTGTTAGAGAGGGTGAGTGTTGCCTCCCTGGTCTACTGTGTTGGTGAGAGGGGTGAGTGTTGCCTCCCTGGTCTACTGTGTGGTGTGAGGGTGAGTGTTGCCATCCTGGCCTACTGTGTTGGTGAGAGGGTGAGTGTTTCCTCCATGGCCTACACTGTTGGTGAGAGAGTGAGTGTTGCCACCCTGGCTTACTGTGTTGGTGAGAGGGTGAGTGTTGCCTCCCTGGTCTACTGTGTTGGTGTGAGGGTGAGTGTTGCCTCCCTGGCCAACTGTGTTGGTGAGAGGGAGAGTGTTGCCACCCTGGCCTACTGTGTTGTGAGAGGGTGAGTGTTGCCTTCCTGGCCTACTGTGTCGGTGAGAGGGTGAGTGTCGCATCCCTGGTCTACTGTGTTGGTGAGAGGGTGAGTGTTGCCTCCCTGGTCTACTGTGTTGGTGAGAGGGTGAGTGTTGCCTCCGTGGCCTACTGTGATGGTGAGAGGGTGAGTGTTGCCTCCCTGGTCTACTGTGTTGGTGAGAGGGTGAGTGTTGCCTCCCTGGTCTACTGTGTTAGTGAGAGGGTGAGTGTTGCCTCCCTGGTCTACTGTGATGGTGAGACGGTGAGTGTTGCCTCCCTGGTCTACTGTGTTGGTGAGAGGGTGACTGTTGCCTCCCTGGTCTACTGTGTTGGTGAGAGGGTAAGTGTTGCCTATTTGGCCTTCTGTGATGGTGAGAGGGTGAGTGTTGCCTCTTTGGATTACTGTGTTGGTGATAGGGTGAGTGTTGCGTCTTTGGCCTACTGTGTTAGAGAGGGTGAGTGTTGCCTCCCTGGTCTACTGTGTTGGTGAGAGGGGTGAGTGTTGCCTCCCTGGTCTACTGTGTGGTGTGAGGGTGAGTGTTGCCATCCTGGCCTACTGTGTTGGTGAGAGGGTGAGTGTTTCCTCCCTGGCATACACTGTTGGTGAGAGAGTGAGTGTTTCCACCCTGGCTTACTGTGTTGGTGAGAGGGTGAGTGTTGCCTCCCTGGTCTAGTGTTGTTGGTGAGAGGGTGAGTGTTGCCTCCCTGGCCTACTGTGTTGGTGAGAGGGTGAGTGTTGCCTCCCCGGCCTACTGTGTTGGTGAGAGGGAGAGTGTTGCCTCCCTGGCCTACTGTGTTCCAGAGAGGGTGAGTGTTGCCACCCTGGCCTACTGTGTTGGTGATAGGGTGAGTGTTTCCTCCCTGGCCTACAATGTTGGTGAGAGAGTGAGTGTTGCCAACCCTAGTCTACTGTGATGGTGAGTATTGCCTACCTGGCCTACTGTGTTGGTGAGAGGGTGAGTGTTGCTTCCCTGGCCTACTGTGTTGGTGAGAGGGTGAATATTGCCATTCTTGCCAACTGTGTTGGTGAGAGGGATGAGTGTTGCCTCCCTGTACTACTGTGTTGGTGAGAAGGTGAGTGTTACCTCCCTGGCCTTCTGTGTTGGTGAGAGGGTGAGTGTTTCCTCATAGACCTTCTGTGTTGGTGAGAGGGTGTGTGTTGCCTTTTTGGTCTATTGTGTTGGTGAGAGGGTGAATGTTGCCACCCTGGCCTACTGTGTTGGTGAGAGAGTGAGTGTTGCCACCCTGGCCTACTGTGTTGGTGAGAGAGTGAGTGTTGCCACCCTGGCCTACTGTGTTGGTGAGAGAGTGAGTGTTTCTTCCGTGTTGGTGAAAGGGTGAGTGTTTCCTCCCAGACCTTCTGTGTTGGTGAGAGGGTGTGTGTTGCCTCTCTGGTCTCTTGTGTTGGTGAGAGGGTGTGTGTTGGCTCTCTGGTCTATTGTGTTGGTGAGAGGGTGAATGTTGCCACCCTGGCCTACTGTGTTGGTGAGAGAGTGAGTGTTGCCACCCTTGCCTACTGTGTTGGTGAGAGGGTGAGTGTTTCTTCCGTGTTGGTGTGAGGGTGAGTGTTGCCTCCTTGGTCTACTGTGTTAGGGAGAGGGAGAATGTTGCTTCCCTGGCCTATTGTGTTGGTGAGAGGATGTTTCCTCCTTGATCTTTTGTATTGTGAGAGAGATTGAGTGTTGCCTCCCTGGCCTACTGTGTTGGTGAGAGGGTGAATGTTGCCACCCTGGCCTACTGTGTTGGTAAGAAGGTGAGTGTTACCTCCATGGTCTACTGTGTTGTTGAGAGGGTGAGTGTTACGTCCCTGGTCTACTGTGTTCGTGAGTGTTGCCTCCCTGGCCTGCTGTGTTGGTGAGTGTTACCAACTCTGGTCGACTGTGTTGATGAGAGGGTGAGTGTTGCCAACACTAGTGTACTATGTTGGTGTGTATTGCCTTCCTGGCCTACTGTGATGGTGAGAGGGTGAGTGTTACCTCCCTGGCCTTCTGTGTTGGTGAGTGTTACCTCCATGGCCTTCTGTGTTGGTGAGACGGTGAGTGTTTCCTCCCTTTCCTTCTGTGTTGGTGAGAAAGTGTGTGTTGCCTCGCTGGTCTATTGTGTTGGTGAGAGAGTGAATATTGCCACCCTGGCCTAATGTGTTGGTGAGATGGGTGAGTGTTTCCCCAATTGCCTACTGTGATGATGAGAGGGTGAGTGTTGCCTTCCCGGCCAACTGTGTTGTTGAGAGGGTGAGTGTTATCTCCCTGACCTACAGTGTTGTTGAGAGGGTGAGTAATACGTCCTTGGTCTACTGTGTTCGTGAGTGTTGCCTCCCTGGCCTGCTGTGTTGGTGAGTGTTACCAACTCTGGTCTACTGTTTTGATGAGAGAGTGAGCGTGGCCAATCCTAGTCTACAGTGGTGGTGAGTATTGCCTCCCTTGTCTACTGTGTTGGTGAGAGGATGTGTGTTGCCTCGCTGGTCTATTTTGTTGGTGAGAGGGTGAATGTTGCCACCCTGGCCTACTGTGTTGGTGAGAGGGAGAGTGTTGCCTCCATGGCCTACTGTGTTTTTGAGAGGGTGAGTGTTACGTCCCTGGTCTATTGTGTTCCTGAGTGTTGCCTTCCTGGCCTGCTGTGTTGGTGAGTGTTACCTCCATGGCCTTCTGTGTTGGTGAGACGGTGAGTGTTGCCACCCTGGCCTACTGTGATGATGAGAGGGTAAGTGTTGCCTCCCCGGCCTACTGTGTTGGTGAGAGGGATGAGTGTTGCCTCCCTGAACTACTGTGTTGGTGAGAAGGTGAGTGTTACCTCCCTGGCCTTCTGTGTTGGTGAGAGGGTGAGTGTTTCCTCCCAGACCTTCTGTGTTGGTGAGAGGGTGTGTGTTTCCTATCTGGTCTATTTTGTTGGTGAGAGGTTGAATGCTGCCACAATGACCTACTGTGTTGGTGAGAGGGAGAGTGTTGCCTCCCTGGCCAACTGTGTTGGTGAGAAGGTCAGTGTAGCCTGCTAAGCATACTATGTTCGTGAGAGGGTGAGTGTTACCTTTTTGGCACACTGTGTTGGTGAGAGGGTGAGTGTTGCCTCCCTGGCCTACTGTGTTTGTCAGTGTTGCCTCCCTGGCCTACTGTGTTAGTGAGAGGGATGAGTGTTACCTCCATGGCCTACTGTTTTGTTGAGAGGGTGAGTGTTACGTCCTTGGTCTACTGTGTTCGTGAATGTTGCCTCCCTGGCCTGCTGTGTTGGTGAGTGTTACCAACTCTGGTCGACTGTGTTGATGAGAGGGTGAGTGTTGCCAACGATAGTGTACTATGTTGGTGTGTATTGCCTCCCTGGCCTACTGTGATGGTGAGAGGGTGAGTGTTTCCCCCATGGCCTACTGTGATGATGAGAGGGTGAGTGTTGCCTCCCAGGCCTACTGTGTTGGTGAGAGGGATGAGTGTTGCCTCCCTGGCCTTCTGTGTTGGTGAGAGGTTGTGTTGCCTCGCAGGTCTATTGTGTTGGTGAGAGGGTGAATGTTTTCATCCTGGCCTACTGTGTTGGTGAGAGGGTGAGTGTTTCCTCCCTGGCCTACTGTGTTGATGAGAGGGAGAATGTTGCCTCCCTGGCCTACTGTGTTGGTAAGAGGGTGAGTGTTACCTCCATGGCCTTCTGTGTTGTTGAGAGGGTGAGGGTTACGTCCCTGGTCTACTGTGTTCGTGAGTGTTGCCTCCCTGGCCGGCTGTGTTGGTGAGTGTTACCAACTCTGGTCGACTGTGTTGATGAGAGGGTGAGTGTTGCCAACGCTAGTGTACTATGTTTGTGTGTATTGCCTCCCTGGCCTTCTGTGTTGGTGAGACGGTGAGTGTTTCCTCCCTTAAATTCTGTGTTGGTGAGAAATTGTGTGTTGCCTCGCTGGTCTATTGTGTTGGTGAGAGGGTAAATGTTGCCACCCTGGCCTACTGTGTTGGTGAGAGGGTGAGTGTTGCCACCCTGGCCTACTGTGTTGGTGAGAGGGTGGGTGTTTCTTCCCTGGCCTACTGTGTTGGTGAGAGGGGTGAGTGATGCCTCGGTGGCCTACTGTGTTGGTGAGAGAGGGTGAGTGTTGCCTCCCGGGTATACTGTGTTGGGGAGAGGGAGAATGTTGCCTCCCTGGCCTACTGTGTTGGTGAGAGGGTGAGTGTTGCCTCCCACGACTACTGTGTTGGTGAGAAGGTGAGTGTTACCTCCCTGGGCTTCAGTGTTGGTGAAAGGGTGAGTGTTTCCTCCCTGACCTTCTGTGATGGTAAGAGGGTGTGTGTTGCCTCGCTGGTCTATTGTGTTAGTGAGAGGGTAAATGTTGCCACCCTGGCCTACTGTGTTGGTGAGAGGGAGAGTGTTGCCTCCCTGGCCTACTGTGTTAGTGAGAGGGTGAGTGTTTCCCCCCTACCCTACTCTGATGATGAGAGGGTTAGTGTTGCCTCCCCGGCGTACTGTGTTGGTGAGAGGGATGAGTGTTGCCTCCCTGGACTACTGTGTTGGTGAGAAGGAGAGTGTTACCTCCCTGGCCTTCTGTGTTGGTGAGAGGGTGAGTGTTTCCTCCCAGACCTTCTGTGTTGGTGAGAGGGTGTGTGGTCTCTCTGGTCTATTGTGTTGGTGAGAGGGTGAATGTTGCCACCCTGGCCAACTGTGTTGGGGAGAGGGTGTGAGTGTTTCCTCCCTGGCCTACTGTTTTTTGGTGAGAGGGAGAATGTTGCCTCCCTGGCCTTCTGTGTTGGTGAGTGTTACCTCCATGGCCTTCTGTGTTGGTGAGAGGGTGAGTGTTTCCTCCCTTACCTTCTGTGTTGGTGAGAGGGTGTGTGTTGCCTCGCTGGTCTATTGTGTTGGTGAGAGGGTGAATGTTGCCACCCTGGCCTACTGTGTTGGTGAGATGGTTGAGTGTTTCCCCCATGGCCTACTGTGATGATGAGAGGGTGAGTGTTGCCTCCCCGGCCTACTGTGTTGGAGAGAGGGATGAGTGTTGCCTCCCTAGACTACTGTGTTGGTGAGAAGGTGAGTGTTGCCACCCTGCCCTACTGTGTTGGTGAGAGGGTGAGTGTTTCCTCCCAGACCTTCTGTGTTGGTGAGAGGGAGTGTGTTTCCTCTCTGATCTATTGTGTTGGTGAGAGGGTGAATGTTGCCACCCTGGTCTACTGTGTTGGTGATAGGGTGAGTGTTTCCTCCCTGGCCTACTGTGTTGGTGAGAGGGGTGAGTGTGGCCTCGGTGGCCTACTGTGTTGGGGAGAGGGAGAATGTTGCCTCCCTGGCCAACTGTGTTGGTGAATGGGAGAATGTTGCCTCCCTGCTTACTGTGTTGGTGAGAAGGTGAGTGTTACCTCTCTGGCCTTCAGTGTTGGTGTGAGGGTGAGTGTTTCCTTCCTGACCTACTGTGTTGGTGAGAGGGTGTGTGTTGCCTCGCTGGTCTGTTGTGTTGGTGAGAGGGTGAATGTTGCCTCCCTGGCCTACTGTGTTGGTGAGAGGGTGAGGATGAGTGTTGCGTCCCTGGCCTACCGAGTTGGTGAGAGAGTGAGTGTTGCCTCCCTGGTCTACTGTGTTGGTGAGAGGGTGAGTGTTTCCTTCCTGACCTACTGTGTTGGTGAGAGGGTGTGTGATGCCTCGCTGGTCTATTTTGTTGGTGAGAGGGTGAATGTTGCCACCCTAGCCTACTATGTTGGTGAGAGGGAGAGTGTTGCCTCCCTGGCCTACTGTGTTGGTGAGAGGGAGAGTGTTACCTTTTTTTCCCACTGTGTCGGTGAGAGGTTGAGTGTTGCCTCCCTGGCCTACTGTGTTTGTGAGAGGGTGAGTGTTTCCTTTCTGGCCTTCTGTGTTGGTGAGGGAGTGAGTGTTTCCTCCCTGACCTTCAGTTTTGGTGATAGGGTGTGTGTTGCCTCGCTGGTGTATTGTGTTGGTGAGAGGGTGAATGTTGCCACCCTGGCCTACTGTGTTGGTGAGAGGGTGAGTGTTTCCTCCCTGGCCTACTGTGTTGGTGAGATTAAGAATGTTGCTTCCCTGGCCTACTGTGTTGGTAAGAGGGTGAGTGTTACCGCCATGGCCTACTGTGTTGTTGAGAGGATGAGTGTTACGTCCCTGGTCTACTGTGTTCGTGAGTGTTGCCTCCCTGGCCTGCTGTGTTGGTGAGTGTTACCAACTCTGGTCGATTGTGTTGATGAGAGGGTGAGTGTTGCCAACGCTAGTGTACTATGTTGGTGTGTATTGCCTCCCTGGCCTACTGTGATGGTGAGAGGGTTAGTGTTACCTCCCTGGCCTTCTGTGTTGGTGAGTGTTACCTGCATGGCCTTCTGTGTTGGTAAGACGGTGAGTGTTTCCTCCCTTACCATCGGTGTTGATAAGAAAGTGTGTGTTGCCTTGCTGGCCTACTGTGTTGGTGAGAGGGTGAGAGTTTCCCCCCTGGCCTACTGTGTTGGTGAGAGGGTGAGTGTTGCCTCCCCAGCCTACTGTGTTGGTGAGAGGGATGAGTGTTGCCTCCCTGGCTTTCTGTGTTGGTGAGAGGGTGAGTGTTTCCTCCCAGACCTTCTGTGTTGGTGAGAGGGTGTGTGTTGCCTCTCTGGTCTATTGTGTTGGTTAGAGGGTGAATGTTGCCTTCCGGGCCTACTGTGTTGGTGAGAGGGTGAGTGTTACGTCCCTGGTCTACTGTGTTCGTGAATGTTTCCTCCCTGGCCTGCTGTGTTGGTGAGTGTTACCAACTCTGGTCGACTGTGTTGATGAGAGGGTGAGTGTTGCCAACACTAGTGTACTATGTTGGTGTGTATTGCCTTCCTGGCCTACTGTGATGGTGAGAGGGTGAGTGTTACCTCCCTGGCCTTCTGTGTTGGTGAGTGTTACCTCCATGGCCTTCTGTGTTGGTGAGACGGTGAGTGTTTCCTCCCTTTACTTCTGTGTTGGTGAGAAAGTGTGTGTTGCCACCCTGGCCTACTGTGTTGGTGAGATGGGTGAGTGTTTCCCCCATTGCCTACTGTGATGATGAGAGGGTGAGTGTTGCCTTCCCGGCCTACTGTGTTGTTGAGAGGGTGAGTGTTACCTCCCTGACCTACAGTGTTGTTGAGAGGGTGAGTAATACGTCCTTGGTCTACTGTGTTCGTGAGTGTTGCCTCCCTGGCCTGCTGTGTTGGTGAGTGTTACCAACTCTGGTCTACTGTTTTGATGAGAGAGTGAGCGTTGCCAACCCTAGTCTACTGTGGTGGTGAGTATTGCCTCCCTGGTCTACTGTGTTGGTGAGAGGATGTGTGTTGCCTGGCTGGTCTATTGTGTTGGTGAGAGGGTGAATGTTGCCACCCTGGCCTACTGTGTTGGTGAGAGGTTGAGTGTTGCCTCCCTGGCCTACTGTGTTTGTGAGAGAGTGAGTGTTTCCTTTCTGGCCTTCTGTGTTGGTGAGGGAGTGAGTGTTTCCTCGCTGACCTTCAGTTTTGGTGATAGGGTGTGTGTTGCCTCGCTGGTCTATTGTGTTGGTGAGAGGGTGAATGTTGCCACCCTGGCCTACTGTGTTGGTGAGAGGGAGAGTGTTGCCTCCATGGCCTACTGTGTTGGTGAGAGGGATGAGTGTTGCCTCCCTGAACTACTGTGTTGGTGAGAGGGTGAGTGTTTCCTCCCATACCTTCTGTGTTGGTGAGAGGGTGTGTGTTTCCTATCTGGTCTATTTTGTTGGTGAGAGGTTGAATGTTGCCACAATGACCTACTGTGTTGGTGAGAGGGAGAGTGTTGCCTCCCTGGCCTACTGTGTTGGTGAGAAGGTCAGTGTAGCCTGCTAAGCCTACTATGTTCGTGAGAGGGTGAGTGTTACCTTTTTGGCCCACTGTACTCACCTAATTGTGCTTGCGGGGGTTGAGCTTTGGCTCTTTGGTGTTGGTGAGAGGGTGAGTGTTGCCTCCCTGGCCTACTGTGTTTGTCAGTGTTGCCTCCCTGGCCTACTGTGTTAGTGAGAGGGATGAGTGTTACCTCCATGGCCTACTGTTTTGCTGAGAGGGTGAGTGTTACGTCCTTGGTCTACTGTGTTCGTGAATGTTGCCTCCCTGGCCTGCTGTGTTGGTGAGTGTTACCAACTCTGGTAGACTGTGTTGATGAGAGGGTGAGTGTTGCCAACGCTAGTGTACTATGTTGGTGTGTATTGCCTCCCTGGCCTACTGTGATGGTGAGAGGGTGAGTGTTTCCCCAATGGCCTACTGTGATGATGAGAGGGTGAGTGTTGCCTCCCAGGCCTACTGTGTTGGTGAGAGGGATGAGTGTTGCCTCCCTGGCCTACTGTGTTGGTAAGAGGGTTAGTGTTACCTCCATGGCCTACTGTGTTGTTGAGAGGGTGAGTGTTACGTCCTTGGTCTACTGTGTTCGTGAGTGTTGCCTCCCTGGCCTGCTGTGTTGGTGAGTGTTACCAACTCTGGTCGACTGTGTTGATGAGAGGGTGAGTGTTGCCAACGCTAGTGTACTATGTTGGTGTGTATTGCCTCCCTGGCCTTCTGTGTTGGTGAGACGGTGAGTGTTTCCTCCCTTACCTTCTGTGTTGGTGAGAAATTGTGTGTTGCCTCGCTGGTCTATTGTGTTGGTGAGAGGGTAAATGTTGCCACCCTGGCCTACTGTGTTGGTGAGAGGGTGAGTGTTGCCACAATGGCCTACTGTGTTGGTGAGAGGGTGGGTGTTTCTTCCCTGGCCTACTGTGTTGGTGAGAGGGGTGAGTGATGCCTCGGTGGCCTACTGTGTTGGTGAGAGAGGGTGAGTGTTGCCTCCCGGGTCTACTGTGTTGGGGAGAGGGAGAATGTTGCCTCCCTGGCCTACTGTGTTGGTGAGAGGGTGAGTGTTGCCTCCCAGGACTACTGTGTTGGTGAGAAGGTGAGTGTTACCTCCCAGGCCTTCAGTGTTGGTGAAAGGGTGAGTGTTTCCTCCCTGACCTTCTGTGATGGTAAGAGGGTGTGTGTTGCCTCGCTGGTCTATTGTGTTGGTGAGAGGGTAAATGTTGCCACCCTGGCCTACTGTGTTGGTGAGAGGGTTAGTGTTGCCTCCCCGGCCTACTGTGTTGGTGAGAGGGATGAGTGTTGCCACCCAGACCTTCTGCGTTGGTGAGAGGGTGTGTGGTCTCTCTGGACTATTGTGTTGGTGAGAGGGGTGAATGTTGCCACCCTGGCCAACCGTGTTGGTGAGAGGGTGAGTGTTTCCTCCCTGGCCTACTGTGTTGGTAGGAGAGTGAGTGTTACCTCCATGGCCTACTGTGTTGTTGAGAGGGTGAGTGTTACGTCCCTGGTCTACTGTGTTCGTGAGTGTTGCCTCCCTGGCCTGCTGTGTTGGTGAGTGTTACCAACTCTGGCCGACTGTGTTGATGAGAGGGTGAGTGTTGCTAACGCTAGTGTACTATGTTGGTGTGTATTGCCTCCTTGGCCTTCTGTCTTGGTGAGAGGGTGAGTGTTTCCTCACTTACCTTCTGTGTTGGTGAGAGGGTGTGTGTTGCCTCGCTGGTCTATTGTGTTGGTGAGAGGGTGAATGTTGCCACCCTGGCCTACTGTGTTGGTGAGATGGTTGAGTGTTTCCCCCATGGCCTACTGTGATGATGAGAGGGTGAGTGTTGCCTCCCCGGCCTACTGTGTTGGAGAGAGGGATGAGTGTTGCCTCCCTAGACTACTGTGTTGGTGAGAAGGTGAGTGTTGCCACCCTGCTCTACTGTGTTGGTGAGAGGGTGAGTGTTTCCTCCCAGACCTTCTGTGTTGGTGAGAGGGTGTGTGTTTCCTCCCTGATCTATTGTGTTGGTGAGAGGGTGAATGTTGCCACCCTGGTCTACTGTGTTGGTGATAGGGTGAGTGTTTCCTCCCTGGCCTACTGTGTTGGTGAGAGGGGTGAGTGTGGCCTCGGTGGCCTACTGTGTTGGGGAGAGGGAGAATGTTGCCTCCCTGGCCAACTGTGTTGGTGAATGGGGGAATGTTGCCTCCCTGCTTACTGTGTTGGTGAGAAGGTGATTGTTACCTCTCTGGCCTTCAGTGTTGGTGAGAGGGTGAGTGTTTCCTTCCTGACCTACTGTGTTGGTGAGAGGGTGTGTGTTGCTTCGCTGGTCTGTTGTGTTGGTGAGAGGGTGAATGTTGCCACCCTGGCCTACTGTGTTGGTGAGAGGGTGAGGATGAGTGTTGCGTCCCTGGCCTACCGAGTTTGTGAGAGAGTGAGTGTTGCCTCCCTGGTCTACTGTGTTGGTGAGAGGGTGAGTGTTTCCTTCCTGAACTACTGTGTTGGTGAGAGGGTGTGTGAGGCCTCGCTGGTCTATTTTGTTGGTGAGAGGGTGAATGTTGCCACCCTAGCCTACTATGTTGGTGAGAGGGAGAGTGTTGCCTCCCTGGCCTACTGTGTTGGTGAGAGGGTGAGTGTTACCTTTTTGGCCCACTGTGTCGGTGAGAGGGTGAGTGTTGCCTCCCTGGCCTACTGTGTTTGTGAGAGGGTGAGTGTTTCCTTCCTGACCTACTGTGTTGGTGAGAGGGTGTGTGTTGCCTCGCTGGTCTGTTGTGTTGGTGAGAGGGTGAATGTTGCCACCCTGGCCTACTGTGTTGGTGAGAGGGTGAGGATGAGTGTTGCGTCCCTGGCCTACCGAGTTGGTGAGAGAGTGAGTGTTGCCTCCCTGGTCGACTGTGTTGATGAGAGGGTGAGTGTTTCCTTCCTGACCTTCAGTGTTGGTGAGAGTGTGTGTGTTGCCTCGCTGGTCTATTGTGTTGCTGAGAGGGTGAATGTTGCCACCCTGGCCTACTCTGTTGGTGAGAGGGTGAGTGTTTCCTCCCTGGCCTACTGTGTTGGTGAGAGGAAGAATGTTGCTTCCCTGGCCGACTGTGTTGGTAAGAGGATGAGTGTTACGTCCCTGGTCTACTGTGTTCGTGAGTGTTGCCTCCCTGGCCTGCTGTGTTGGTGAGTGTTACCAACTCTGGTCGATTGTGTTGATGAGAGGGTGAGTGTTGCCAACGCTAGTGTACTATGTTGGTGTGTATTGCCTCCCTGGCCTACTGTGATGGTGAGAGGGTTAGTGTTGCCTCCCTGGCCTTCTGTGTTGGTGAGTGTTACCTGCATGGCCTTCTGTGTTGGTAAGACGGTGAGTGTTTCCTCCCTTACCATCGGTGTTGATAAGAAAGTGTGTGTTGCCTTGCTGGCCTACTGTGTTGGTGAGAGGGTGAGAGTTTCCCCCCTGGCCTACTGTGTTGGTGAGAGGGTGAGTGTTGCCTCCCCAGCCTACTGTGTTGGTGAGAGGGATGAGTGTTGCCTCCCTGGCTTTCTGTGTTGGTGAGAGGGTGAGTGTTTCCTCCCAGACCTTCTGTGTTGGTGAGAGGGTGTGTGTTGCCTCTCTGGTCTATTGTGTTGGTTAGAGGGTGAATGTTGCCTTCCGGGCCTACTGTGTTGGTGAGAGGGTGAGTGTTACGTCCCTGGTCTACTGTGTTCGTGAATGTTTCCTCCCTGGCCTGCTGTGTTGGTGAGTGTTACCAACTCTGGTCGACTGTGTTGATGAGAGGGTGAGTGTTGCCAACACTAGTGTACTATGTTGGTGTGTATTGCCTTCCTGGCCTACTGTGATGGTGAGAGGGTGAGTGTTACCTCCCTGGCCTTCTGTGTTGGTGAGTGTTACCTCCATGGCCTTCTGTGTTGGTGAGACGGTGAGTGTTTCCTCCCTTTACTTCTGTGTTGGTGAGAAAGTGTGTGTTGCCACCCTGGCCTACTGTGTTGGTGAGATGGGTGAGTGTTTCCCCCATTGCCTACTGTGATGATGAGAGGGTGAGTGTTGCCTTCCCGGCCTACTGTGTTGTTGAGAGGGTGAGTGTTACCTCCCTGACCTACAGTGTTGTTGAGAGGGTGAGTAATACGTCCTTGGTCTACTGTGTTCGTGAGTGTTGCCTCCCTGGCCTGCTGTGTTGGTGAGTGTTACCAACTCTGGTCTACTGTTTTGATGAGAGAGTGAGCGTGGCCAACCCTAGTCTACTGTGGTGGTGAGTATTGCCTCCCTGGTCTACTGTGTTGGTGAGAGGATGTGTGTTGCCTCGCTGGTCTATTGTGTTGGTGAAAGGGTGAATGTTGCCACCCTGGCCTACTGTGTTGGTGAGAGGTTGAGTGTTGCCTCCCTGGCCTACTGTGTTTGTGAGAGAGTGAGTGTTTCCTTTCTGGCCTTCTGTGTTGGTGAGGGAGTGAGTGTTTCCTCGCTGACCTTCAGTTTTGGTGATAGGGTGTGTGTTGCCTCGCTGGTCTATTGTGTTGGTGAGAGGGTGAATGTTGCCACCCTGGCCTACTGTGTTGGTGAGAGGGAGAGTGTTGCCTCCATGGCCTACTGTGTTGTTGAGAGGGTGAGTGTTACGTCCCTGGTCTATTGTGTTTCTGAGTGTGGCCTTCCTGGCCTGCTGTGTTGGTGAGTGTTACCTCCATGGCCTTCTGTGTTGGTGAGACGGTGAGTGTTGCCACCCTGGCCTACTGTGATGATGAGAGGGTAAGTGTTGCCTCCCCGGCCTACTGTGTTGGTGAGAGGGATGAGTGTTGCCTCCCTGAACTACTGTGTTGGTGAGAGGGTGAGTGTTTCCTCCCATACCTTCTGTGTTGGTGAGAGGGTGTGTGTTTCCTATCTGGTCTATTTTGTTGGTGAGAGGTTGAATGTTGCCACAATGACCTACTGTGTTGGTGAGAGGGAGAGTGTTGCCTCCCTGGCCTACTGTGTTGGTGAGAAGGTCAGTGTAGCCTGCTAAGCCTACTATGTTCGTGAGAGGGTGAGTGTTACCTTTTTGGCCCACTGTACTCACCTAATTGTGCTTGCGGGGGTTGAGCTTTGGCTCTTTGGTGTTGGTGAGAGGGTGAGTGTTGCCTCCCTGGCCTACTGTGTTTGTCAGTGTTGCCTCCCTGGCCTACTGTGTTAGTGAGAGGGATGAGTGTTACCTCCATGGCCTACTGTTTTGCTGAGAGGGTGAGTGTTACGTCCTTGGTCTACTGTGTTCGTGAATGTTGCCTCCCTGGCCTGCTGTGTTGGTGAGTGTTACCAACTCTGGTAGACTGTGTTGATGAGAGGGTGAGTGTTGCCAACGCTAGTGTACTATGTTGGTGTGTATTGCCTCCCTGGCCTACTGTGATGGTGAGAGGGTGAGTGTTTCCCCAATGGCCTACTGTGATGATGAGAGGGTGAGTGTTGCCTCCCAGGCCTACTGTGTTGGTGAGAGGGATGAGTGTTGCCTCCCTGGCCTACTGTGTTGGTAAGAGGGTGAGTGTTACCTCCATGGCCTACTGTGTTGTTGAGAGGGTGAGTGTTACGTCCCTGGTCTACTGTGTTCGTGAGTGTTGCCTCCCTGGCCTGCTGTGTTGGTGAGTGTTACCAACTCTGGTCGACTGTGTTGATGAGAGGGTGAGTGTTGCCAACGCTAGTGTACTATGTTGGTGTGTATTGCCTCCCTGGCCTTCTGTGTTGGTGAGACGGTGAGTGTTTCCTCCCTTACCTTCTGTGTTGGTGAGAAATTGTGTGTTGCCTCGCTGGTCTATTGTGTTGGTGAGAGGGTAAATGTTGCCACCCTGGCCTACTGTGTTGGTGAGAGGGTGAGTGTTGCCACAATGGCCTACAGTGTTGGTGAGAGGGTGGGTGTTTCTTCCCTGGCCTACTGTGTTGGTGAGAGGGGTGAGTGATGCCTCGGTGGCCTACTGTGTTGGTGAGAGAGGGTGAGTGTTGCCTCCCGGGTCTACTGTGTTGGGGAGAGGGAGAATGTTGCCTCCCTGGCCTACTGTGTTGGTGAGAGGGTGAGTGTTGCCTCCCAGGACTACTGTGTTGGTGAGAAGGTGAGTGTTACCTCCCAGGCCTTCAGTGTTGGTGAAAGGGTGAGTGTTTCCTCCCTGACCTTCTGTGATGGTAAGAGGGTGTGTGTTGCCTCGCTGGTCTATTGTGTTGGTGAGAGGGTAAATGTTGCCACCCTGGTCTACTGTGTTGGTGATAGGGTGAGTGTTTCCTCCCTGGCCTACTGTGTTGGTGAGAGGGGTGAGTGTGGCCTCGGTGGCCTACTGTGTTGGGGAGAGGGAGAATGTTGCCTCCCTGGCCAACTGTGTTGGTGAATGGGAGAATGTTGCCTCCCTGCTTACTGTGTTGGTGAGAAGGTGAGTGTTACCTCTCTGGCCTTCAGTGTTGGTGTGAGGGTGAGTGTTTCCTTCCTGACCTACTGTGTTGGTGAGAGGGTGTGTGTTGCCTCGCTGGTCTGTTGTGTTGGTGAGAGGGTGAATGTTGCCTCCCTGGCCTACTGTGTTGGTGAGAGGGTGAGGATGAGTGTTGCGTCCCTGGCCTACCGAGTTGGTGAGAGAGTGAGTGTTGCCTCCCTGGTCTACTGTGTTGGTGAGAGCGTGAGTGTTTCCTTCCTGACCTACTGTGTTGGTGAGAGGGTGTGTGATGCCTCGCTGGTCTATTTTGTTGGTGAGAGGGTGAATGTTGCCACCCTAGCCTACTATGTTGGTGAGAGGGAGAGTGTTGCCTCCCTGGCCTACTGTGTTGGTGAGAGGGAGAGTGTTACCTTTTTTTCCCACTGTGTCGGTGAGAGGTTGAGTGTTGCCTCCCTGGCCTACTGTGTTTGTGAGAGGGTGAGTGTTTCCTTTCTGGCCTTCTGTGTTGGTGAGGGAGTGAGTGTTTCCTCCCTGACCGTCAGTTTTGGTGATAGGGTGTGTGTTGCCTCGCTGGTGTATTGTGTTGGTGAGAGGGTGAATGTTGCCACCCTGGCCTACTGTGTTGGTGAGAGGGTGAGTGTTTCCTCCCTGGCCTACTGTGTTGGTGAGATTAAGAATGTTGCTTCCCTGGCCTACTGTGTTGGTAAGAGGGTGAGTGTTACCGCCATGGCCTACTGTGTTGTTGAGAGGATGAGTGTTACGTCCCTGGTCTACTGTGTTCGTGAGTGTTGCCTCCCTGGCCTGCTGTGTTGGTGAGTGTTACCAACTCTGGTCGATTGTGTTGATGAGAGGGTGAGTGTTGCCAACGCTAGTGTACTATGTTGGTGTGTATTGCCTCCCTGGCCTACTGTGATGGTGAGAGGGTTAGTGTTGCCTCCCTGGCCTTCTGTGTTGGTGAGTGTTACCTGCATGGCCTTCTGTGTTGGTAAGACGGTGAGTGTTTCCTCCCTTACCATCGGTGTTGATAAGAAAGTGTGTGTTGCCTTGCTGGCCTACTGTGTTGGTGAGAGGGTGAGAGTTTCCCCCCTGGCCTACTGTGTTGGTGAGAGGGTGAGTGTTGCCTCCCCAGCCTACTGTGTTGGTGAGAGGGATGAGTGTTGCCTCCCTGGCTTTCTGTGTTGGTGAGAGGGTGAGTGTTTCCTCCCAGACCTTCTGTGTTGGTGAGAGGGTGTGTGTTGCCTCTCTGGTCTATTGTGTTGGTTAGAGGGTGAATGTTGCCTTCCGGGCCTACTGTGTTGGTGAGAGGGTGAGTGTTACGTCCCTGGTCTACTGTGTTCGTGAATGTTTCCTCCCTGGCCTGCTGTGTTGGTGAGTGTTACCAACTCTGGTCGACTGTGTTGATGAGAGGGTGAGTGTTGCCAACACTAGTGTACTATGTTGGTGTGTATTGCCTTCCTGGCCTACTGTGATGGTGAGAGGGTGAGTGTTACCTCCCTGGCCTTCTGTGTTGGTGAGTGTTACCTCCATGGCCTTCTGTGTTGGTGAGACGGTGAGTGTTTCCTCCCTTTACTTCTGTGTTGGTGAGAAAGTGTGTGTTGCCACCCTGGCCTACTGTGTTGGTGAGATGGGTGAGTGTTTCCCCCATTGCCTACTGTGATGATGAGAGGGTGAGTGTTGCCTTCCCGGCCTACTGTGTTGTTGAGAGGGTGAGTGTTACCTCCCTGACCTACAGTGTTGTTGAGAGGGTGAGTAATACGTCCTTGGTCTACTGTGTTCGTGAGTGTTGCCTCCCTGGCCTGCTGTGTTGGTGAGTGTTACCAACTCTGGTCTACTGTTTTGATGAGAGAGTGAGCGTTGCCAACCCTAGTCTACTGTGGTGGTGAGTATTGCCTCCCTGGTCTACTGTGTTGGTGAGAGGATGTGTGTTGCCTGGCTGGTCTATTGTGTTGGTGAGAGGGTGAATGTTGCCACCCTGGCCTACTGTGTCGGTGAGAGGTTGAGTGTTGCCTCCCTGGCCTACTGTGTTTGTGAGAGAGTGAGTGTTTCCTTTCTGGCCTTCTGTGTTGGTGAGGGAGTGAGTGTTTCCTCGCTGACCTTCAGTTTTGGTGATAGGGTGTGTGTTGCCTCGCTGGTCTATTGTGTTGGTGAGAGGGTGAATGTTGCCACCCTGGCCTACTGTGTTGGTGAGAGGGAGAGTGTTGCCTCCATGGCCTACTGTGTTGTTGAGAGGGTGAGTGTTACGTCCCTGGTCTATTGTGTTTCTGAGTGTTGCCTTCCTGGCCTGCTGTGTTGGTGAGTGTTACCTCCATGGCCTTCTGTGTTGGTGAGACGGTGAGTGTTGCCACCCTGGCCTACTGTGATGATGAGAGGGTAAGTGTTGCCTCCCCGGCCTACTGTGTTGGTGAGAGGGATGAGTGTTGCCTCCCTGAACTACTGTGTTGGTGAGAGGGTGAGTGTTTCCTCCCATACCTTCTGTGTTGGTGAGAGGGTGTGTGTTTCCTATCTGGTCTATTTTGTTGGTGAGAGGTTGAATGTTGCCACAATGACCTACTGTGTTGGTGAGAGGGAGAGTGTTGCCTCCCTGGCCTACTGTGTTGGTGAGAAGGTCAGTGTAGCCTGCTAAGCCTACTATGTTCGTGAGAGGGTGAGTGTTACCTTTTTGGCCCACTGTACTCACCTAATTGTGCTTGCGGGGGTTGAGCTTTGGCTCTTTGGTGTTGGTGAGAGGGTGAGTGTTGCCTCCCTGGCCTACTGTGTTTGTCAGTGTTGCCTCCCTGGCCTACTGTGTTAGTGAGAGGGATGAGTGTTACCTCCATGGCCTACTGTTTTGCTGAGAGGGTGAGTGTTACGTCCTTGGTCTACTGTGTTCGTGAATGTTGCCTCCCTGGCCTGCTGTGTTGGTGAGTGTTACCAACTCTGGTAGACTGTGTTGATGAGAGGGTGAGTGTTGCCAACGCTAGTGTACTATGTTGGTGTGTATTGCCTCCTTGGCCTACTGTGATGGTGAGAGGGTGAGTGTTTCCCCAATGGCCTACTGTGATGATGAGAGGGTGAGTGTTGCCTCCCAGGCCTACTGTGTTGGTGAGAGGGATGAGTGTTGCCTCCCTGGCCTACTGTGTTGGTATGAGGGTTAGTGTTACCTCCATGGCCTACTGTGTTGTTGAGAGGGTGAGTGTTACGTCCTTGGTCTACTGTGTTCGTGAGTGTTGCCTCCCTGGCCTGCTGTGTTGGTGAGTGTTACCAACTCTGGTCGACTGTGTTGATGAGAGGGTGAGTGTTGCCAACGCTAGTGTACTATGTTGGTGTGTATTGCCTCCCTGGCCTTCTGTGTTGGTGAGACGGTGAGTGTTTCCTCCCTTACCTTCTGTGTTGGTGAGAAATTGTGTGTTGCCTCGCTGGTCTATTGTGTTGGTGAGAGGGTAAATGTTGCCACCCTGGCCTACTGTGTTGGTGAGAGGGTGAGTGTTGCCACAATGGCCTACTGTGTTGGTGAGAGGGTGGGTGTTTCTTCCCTGGCCTACTGTGTTGGTGAGAGGGGTGAGTGATGCCTCGGTGGCCTACTGTGTTGGTGAGAGAGGGTGAGTGTTGCCTCCCGGGTCTACTGTGTTGGGGAGAGGGAGAATGTTGCCTCCCTGGCCTACTGTGTTGGTGAGAGGGTGAGTGTTGCCTCCCAGGACTACTGTGTTGGTGAGAAGGTGAGTGTTACCTCCCAGGCCTTCAGTGTTGGTGAAAGGGTGAGTGTTTCCTCCCTGACCTTCTGTGATGGTAAGAGGGTGTGTGTTGCCTCGCTGGTCTATTGTGTTGGTGAGAGGGTAAATGTTGCCACCCTGGCCTACTGTGTTGGTGAGAGGGTTAGTGTTGCCTCCCCGGCCTACTGTGTTGGTGAGAGGGATGAGTGTTGCCACCCAGACCTTCTGCGTTGGTGAGAGGGTGTGTGGTCTCTCTGGACTATTGTGTTGGTGAGAGGGGTGAATGTTGCCACCCTGGCCAACCGTGTTGGTGAGAGGGTGAGTGTTTCCTCCCTGGCCTACTGTGTTGGTAGGAGAGTGAGTGTTACCTCCATGGCCTACTGTGTTGTTGAGAGGGTGAGTGTTACGTCCCTGGTCTACTGTGTTCGTGAGTGTTGCCTCCCTGGCCTGCTGTGTTGGTGAGTGTTACCAACTCTGGCCGACTGTGTTGATGAGAGGGTGAGTGTTGCTAACGCTAGTGTACTATGTTGGTGTGTATTGCCTCCTTGGCCTTCTGTCTTGGTGAGAGGGTGAGTGTTTCCTCACTTACCTTCTGTGTTGGTGAGAGGGTGTGTGTTGCCTCGCTGGTCTATTGTGTTGGTGAGAGGGTGAATGTTGCCACCCTGGCCTACTGTGTTGGTGAGATGGTTGAGTGTTTCCCCCATGGCCTACTGTGATGATGAGAGGGTGAGTGTTGCCTCCCCGGCCTACTGTGTTGGAGAGAGGGATGAGTGTTGCCTCCCTAGACTACTGTGTTGGTGAGAAGGTGAGTGTTGCCACCCTGCTCTACTGTGTTGGTGAGAGGGTGAGTGTTTCCTCCCAGACCTTCTGTGTTGGTGAGAGGGTGTGTGTTTCCTCCCTGATCTATTGTGTTGGTGAGAGGGTGAATGTTGCCACCCTGGTCTACTGTGTTGGTGATAGGGTGAGTGTTTCCTCCCTGGCCTACTGTGTTGGTGAGAGGGGTGAGTGTGGCCTCGGTGGCCTACTGTGTTGGGGAGAGGGAGAATGTTGCCTCCCTGGCCAACTGTGTTGGTGAATGGGGGAATGTTGCCTCCCTGCTTACTGTGTTGGTGAGAAGGTGATTGTTACCTCTCTGGCCTTCAGTGTTGGTGAGAGGGTGAGTGTTTCCTTCCTGACCTACTGTGTTGGTGAGAGGGTGTGTGTTGCTTCGCTGGTCTGTTGTGTTGGTGAGAGGGTGAATGTTTCCTTCCTGACCTACTGTGTTGGTGAGAGGGTGTGTGATGCCTCGCTGGTCTATTTTGTTGGTGAGAGGGTGAATGTTGCCACCCTAGCCTACTATGTTGGTGAGAGGGAGAGTGTTGCCTCCCTGGTCTACTGTGTTGGTGAGAGGGTGAGTGTTTCCTTCCTGACCTACTGTGTTGGTGAGAGGGTGTGTGATGCCTCGCTGGTCTATTTTGTTGGTGAGAGGGTGAATGTTGCCACCCTAGCCTACTATGTTGGTGAGAGGGAGAGTGTTGCCTCCCTGGCCTACTGTGTTGGTGAGAGGGTGAGTGTTACCTTTTTGGCCCACTGTGTCGGTGAGAGGGTGAGTGTTGCCTCCCTGGCCTACTGTGTTTGTGAGAGGGTGAGTGTTTCCTTCCTGACCTACTGTGTTGGTGAGAGGGTGTGTGTTGCCTCGCTGGTCTGTTGTGTTGGTGAGAGGGTGAATGTTGCCACCCTGGCCTACTGTGTTGGTGAGAGGGTGAGGATGAGTGTTGCGTCCCTGGCCTACCGAGTTGGTGAGAGAGTGAGTGTTGCCTCCCTGGTCGACTGTGTTGATGAGAGGGTGAGTGTTTCCTTCCTGACCTTCAGTGTTGGTGAGAGTGTGTGTGTTGCCTCGCTGGTCTATTGTGTTGCTGAGAGGGTGAATGTTGCCACCCTGGCCTACTCTGTTGGTGAGAGGGTGAGTGTTTCCTCCCTGGCCTACTGTGTTGGTGAGAGGAAGAATGTTGCTTCCCTGGCCGACTGTGTTGGTAAGAGGATGAGTGTTACGTCCCTGGTCTACTGTGTTCGTGAGTGTTGCCTCCCTGGCCTGCTGTGTTGGTGAGTGTTACCAACTCTGGTCGATTGTGTTGATGAGAGGGTGAGTGTTGCCAACGCTAGTGTACTATGTTGGTGTGTATTGCCTCCCTGGCCTACTGTGATGGTGAGAGGGTTAGTGTTGCCTCCCTGGCCTTCTGTGTTGGTGAGTGTTACCTGCATGGCCTTCTGTGTTGGTAAGACGGTGAGTGTTTCCTCCCTTACCATCGGTGTTGATAAGAAAGTGTGTGTTGCCTTGCTGGCCTACTGTGTTGGTGAGAGGGTGAGAGTTTCCCCCCTGGCCTACTGTGTTGGTGAGAGGGTGAGTGTTGCCTCCCCAGCCTACTGTGTTGGTGAGAGGGATGAGTGTTGCCTCCCTGGCTTTCTGTGTTGGTGAGAGGGTGAGTGTTTCCTCCCAGACCTTCTGTGTTGGTGAGAGGGTGTGTGTTGCCTCTCTGGTCTATTGTGTTGGTTAGAGGGTGAATGTTGCCTTCCGGGCCTACTGTGTTGGTGAGAGGGTGAGTGTTACGTCCCTGGTCTACTGTGTTCGTGAATGTTTCCTCCCTGGCCTGCTGTGTTGGTGAGTGTTACCAACTCTGGTCGACTGTGTTGATGAGAGGGTGAGTGTTGCCAACACTAGTGTACTATGTTGGTGTGTATTGCCTTCCTGGCCTACTGTGTTGGTGAGAGGGTGAGTGTTACCTCCCTGGCCTTCTGTGTTGGTGAGTGTTACCTCCATGGCCTTCTGTGTTGGTGAGACGGTGAGTGTTTCCTCCCTTTACTTCTGTGTTGGTGAGAAAGTGTGTGTTGCCACCCTGGCCTACTGTGTTGGTGAGATGGGTGAGTGTTTCCCCCATTGCCTACTGTGATGATGAGAGGGTGAGTGTTGCCTTCCCGGCCTACTGTGTTGTTGAGAGGGTGAGTGTTACCTCCCTGACCTACAGTGTTGTTGAGAGGGTGAGTAATACGTCCTTGGTCTACTGTGTTCGTGAGTGTTGCCTCCCTGGCCTGCTGTGTTGGTGAGTGTTACCAACTCTGGTCTACTGTTTTGATGAGAGAGTGAGCGTGGCCAACCCTAGTCTACTGTGGTGGTGAGTATTGCCTCCCTGGTCTACTGTGTTGGTGAGAGGATGTGTGTTGCCTCGCTGGTCTATTGTGTTGGTGAAAGGGTGAATGTTGCCACCCTGGCCTACTGTGTTGGTGAGAGGTTGAGTGTTGCCTCCCTGGCCTACTGTGTTTGTGAGAGAGTGAGTGTTTCCTTTCTGGCCTTCTGTGTTGGTGAGGGAGTGAGTGTTTCCTCGCTGACCTTCAGTTTTGGTGATAGGGTGTGTGTTGCCTCGCTGGTCTATTGTGTTGGTGAGAGGGTGAATGTTGCCACCCTGGCCTACTGTGTTGGTGAGAGGGAGAGTGTTGCCTCCATGGCCTACTGTGTTGTTGAGAGGGTGAGTGTTACGTCCCTGGTCTATTGTGTTTCTGAGTGTTGCCTTCCTGGCCTGCTGTGTTGGTGAGTGTTACCTCCATGGCCTTCTGTGTTGGTGAGACGGTGAGTGTTGCCACCCTGGCCTACTGTGATGATGAGAGGGTAAGTGTTGCCTCCCCGGCCTACTGTGTTGGTGAGAGGGATGAGTGTTGCCTCCCTGAACTACTGTGTTGGTGAGAGGGTGAGTGTTTCCTCCCATACCTTCTGTGTTGGTGAGAGGGTGTGTGTTTCCTATCTGGTCTATTTTGTTGGTGAGAGGTTGAATGTTGCCACAATGACCTACTGTGTTGGTGAGAGGGAGAGTGTTGCCTCCCTGGCCTACTGTGTTGGTGAGAAGGTCAGTGTAGCCTGCTAAGCCTACTATGTTCGTGAGAGGGTGAGTGTTACCTTTTTGGCCCACTGTACTCACCTAATTGTGCTTGCGGGGGTTGAGCTTTGGCTCTTTGGTGTTGGTGAGAGGGTGAGTGTTGCCTCCCTGGCCTACTGTGTTTGTCAGTGTTGCCTCCCTGGCCTACTGTGTTAGTGAGAGGGATGAGTGTTACCTCCATGGCCTACTGTTTTGCTGAGAGGGTGAGTGTTACGTCCTTGGTCTACTGTGTTCGTGAATGTTGCCTCCCTGGCCTGCTGTGTTGGTGAGTGTTACCAACTCTGGTAGACTGTGTTGATGAGAGGGTGAGTGTTGCCAACGCTAGTGTACTATGTTGGTGTGTATTGCCTCCCTGGCCTACTGTGATGGTGAGAGGGTGAGTGTTTCCCCAATGGCCTACTGTGATGATGAGAGGGTGAGTGTTGCCTCCCAGGCCTACTGTGTTGGTGAGAGGGATGAGTGTTGCCTCCCTGGCCTACTGTGTTGGTAAGAGGGTGAGTGTTACCTCCATGGCCTACTGTGTTGTTGAGAGGGTGAGTGTTACGTCCCTGGTCTACTGTGTTCGTGAGTGTTGCCTCCCTGGCCTGCTGTGTTGGTGAGTGTTACCAACTCTGGTCGACTGTGTTGATGAGAGGGTGAGTGTTGCCAACGCTAGTGTACTATGTTGGTGTGTATTGCCTCCCTGGCCTTCTGTGTTGGTGAGACGGTGAGTGTTTCCTCCCTTACCTTCTGTGTTGGTGAGAAATTGTGTGTTGCCTCGCTGGTCTATTGTGTTGGTGAGAGGGTAAATGTTGCCACCCTGGCCTACTGTGTTGGTGAGAGGGTGAGTGTTGCCACAATGGCCTACTGTGTTGGTGAGAGGGTGGGTGTTTCTTCCCTGGCCTACTGTGTTGGTGAGAGGGTTGAGTGATGCCTCGGTGGCCTACTGTGTTGGTGAGAGAGGGTGAGTGTTGCCTCCCGGGTCTACTGTGTTGGGGAGAGGGAGAATGTTGCCTCCCTGGCCTACTGTGTTGGTGAGAGGGTGAGTGTTGCCTCCCAGGACTACTGTGTTGGTGAGAAGGTGAGTGTTACCTCCCAGGCCTTCAGTGTTGGTGAAAGGGTGAGTGTTTCCTCCCTGACCTTCTGTGATGGTAAGAGGGTGTGTGTTGCCTCGCTGGTCTATTGTGTTGGTGAGAGGGTAAATGTTGCCACCCTGGCCTACTGTGTTGGTGAGAGGGTTAGTGTTGCCTCCCCGGCCTACTGTGTTGGTGAGAGGGATGAGTGTTGCCACCCAGACCTTCTGCGTTGGTGAGAGGGTGTGTGGTCTCTCTGGTCTATTGTGTTGGTGAGAGGGGTGAATGTTGCCACCCTGGCCAACCGTGTTGGTGAGAGGGTGAGTGTTTCCTCCCTGGCCTACTGTGTTGGTGAGAGGGAGAATGTTGCCTCCCTGGCCTACTGTGTTGGTAGGAGAGTGAGTGTTACCTCCATGGCCTACTGTGTTGTTGAGAGGGTGAGTGTTACGTCCCTGGTCTACTGTGTTCGTGAGTGTTGCCTCCCTGGCCTGCTGTGTTGGTGAGTGTTACCAACTCTGGCCGACTGTGTTGATGAGAGGGTGAGTGTTGCTAACGCTAGTGTACTATGTTGGTGTGTATTGCCTCCTTGGCCTTCTGTCTTGGTGAGAGGGTGAGTGTTTCCTCACTTACCTTCTGTGTTGGTGAGAGGGTGTGTGTTGCCTCGCTGGTCTATTGTGTTGGTGAGAGGGTGAATGTTGCCACCATGGCCTACTGTGTTGGTGAGATGGTTGAGTGTTTCCCCCATGGCCTACTGTGATGATGAGAGGGTGAGTGTTGCCTCCCCGGCCTACTGTGTTGGAGAGAGGGATGAGTGTTGCCTCCCTAGACTACTGTGTTGGTGAGAAGGTGAGTGTTGCCACCCTGCTCTACTGTGTTGGTGAGAGGGTGAGTGTTTCCTCCCAGACCTTCTGTGTTGGTGAGAGGGTGTGTGTTTCCTCCCTGATCTATTGTGTTGGTGAGAGGGTGAATGTTGCCACCCTGGTCTACTGTGTTGGTGATAGGGTGAGTGTTTCCTCCCTGGCCTACTGTGTTGGTGAGAGGGGTGAGTGTGGCCTCGGTGGCCTACTGTGTTGGGGAGAGGGAGAATGTTGCCTCCCTGGCCAACTGTGTTGGTGAATGGGGGAATGTTGCCTCCCTGCTTACTGTGTTGGTGAGAAGGTGATTGTTACCTCTCTGGCCTTCAGTGTTGGTGAGAGGGTGAGTGTTTCCTTCCTGACCTACTGTGTTGGTGAGAGGGTGGGTGTTGCTTCGCTGGTCTGTTGTGTTGGTGAGAGGGTGAATGTTGCCACCCTGGCCTACTGTGTTGGTGAGAGGGTGAGGATGAGTGTTGCGTCCCTGGCCTACCGAGTTTGTGAGAGAGTGAGTGTTGCCTCCCTGGTCTACTGTGTTGGTGAGAGGGTGAGTGTTTCCTTCCTGACCTACTGTGTTGGTGAGAGGGAGTGTGATGCCTCGCTGGTCTATTTTGTTGGTGAGAGGGTGAATGTTGCCACCCTAGCCTACTATGTTGGTGAGAGGGAGAGTGTTGCCTCCCTGGCCTACTGTGTTGGGGAGAGGGTGAGTGTTACCTTTTTGGCCCACTGTGTCGGTGAGAGGGTGAGTGTTGCCTCCCTGGCCTACTGTGTTTGTGAGAGGGTGAGTGTTTCCTTCCTGACCTACTGTGTTGGTGAGAGGGTGTGTGTTGCCTCGCTGGTCTGTTGTGTTGGTGAGAGGGTGAATGTTGCCACCCTGGCCTACTGTGTTGGTGAGAGGGTGAGGATGAGTGTTGCGTCCCTGGCCTACCGAGTTGGTGAGAGAGTGAGTGTTGCCTCCCTGGTCGACTGTGTTGATGAGAGGGTGAGTGTTTCCTTCCTGACCTTCAGTGTTGGTGAGAGGGTGTGTGTTGCCTCGCTGGTCTATTGTGTTGCTGAGAGGGTGAATGTTGCCACCCTGGCCTACTCTGTTGGTGAGAGGGTGAGTGTTTCCTCCCTGGCCTACTGTGTTGGTGAGAGGAAGAATGTTGCTTCCCTGGCCGACTGTGTTGGTAAGAGGATGAGTGTTACGTCCCTGGTCTACTGTGTTCGTGAGTGTTGCCTCCCTGGCCTGCTGTGTTGGTGAGTGTTACCAACTCTGGTCGATTGTGTTGATGAGAGGGTGAGTGTTGCCAACGCTAGTGTACTATGTTGGTGTGTATTGCCTCCCTGGCCTACTGTGATGGTGAGAGGGTTAGTGTTGCCTCCCTGGCCTTCTGTGTTGGTGAGTGTTACCTGCATGGCCTTCTGTGTTGGTAAGACGGTGAGTGTTTCCTCCCTTACCATCGGTGTTGATAAGAAAGTGTGTGTTGCCTTGCTGGCCTACTGTGTTGGTGAGAGGGTGAGAGTTTCCCCCCTGGCCTACTGTGTTGGTGAGAGGGTGAGTGTTGCCTCCCCAGCCTACTGTGTTGGTGAGAGGGATGAGTGTTGCCTCCCTGGCTTTCTGTGTTGGTGAGAGGGTGAGTGTTTCCTCCCAGACCTTCTGTGTTGGTGAGAGGGTGTGTGTTGCCTCTCTGGTCTATTGTGTTGGTTAGAGGGTGAATGTTGCCTTCCGGGCCTACTGTGTTGGTGAGAGGGTGAGTGTTACGTCCCTGGTCTACTGTGTTCGTGAATGTTTCCTCCCTGGCCTGCTGTGTTGGTGAGTGTTACCAACTCTGGTCGACTGTGTTGATGAGAGGGTGAGTGTTGCCAACACTAGTGTACTATGTTGGTGTGTATTGCCTTCCTGGCCTACTGTGATGGTGAGAGGGTGAGTGTTACCTCCCTGGCCTTCTGTGTTGGTGAGTGTTACCTCCATGGCCTTCTGTGTTGGTGAGACGGTGAGTGTTTCCTCCCTTTACTTCTGTGTTGGTGAGAAAGTGTGTGTTGCCACCCTGGCCTACTGTGTTGGTGAGATGGGTGAGTGTTTCCCCCATTGCCTACTGTGATGATGAGAGGGTGAGTGTTGCCTTCCCGGCCTACTGTGTTGTTGAGAGGGTGAGTGTTACCTCCCTGACCTACAGTGTTGTTGAGAGGGTGAGTAATACGTCCTTGGTCTACTGTGTTCGTGAGTGTTGCCTCCCTGGCCTGCTGTGTTGGTGAGTGTTACCAACTCTGGTCTACTGTTTTGATGAGAGAGTGAGCGTGGCCAACCCTAGTCTACTGTGGTGGTGAGTATTGCCTCCCTGGTCTACTGTGTTGGTGAGAGGATGTGTGTTGCCTCGCTGGTCTATTGTGTTGGTGAGAGGGTGAATGTTGCCACCCTGGCCTACTGTGTTGGTGAGAGGGAGAGTGTTGCCTCCATGGCCTACTGTGTTGTTGAGAGGGTGAGTGTTACGTCCCTGGTCTATTGTGTTTCTGAGTGTTGCCTTCCTGGCCTGCTGTGTTGGTGAGTGTTACCTCCATGGCCTTCTGTGTTGGTGAGACGGTGAGTGTTGCCACCCTGGCCTACTGTGATGATGAGAGGGTAAGTGTTGCCTCCCCGGCCTACTGTGTTGGTGAGAGGGATGAGTGTTGCCTCCCTGAACTACTGTGTTGGTGAGAGGGTGAGTGTTTCCTCCCATACCTTCTGTGTTGGTGAGAGGGTGTGTGTTTCCTATCTGGTCTATTTTGTTGGTGAGAGGTTGAATGTTGCCACAATGACCTACTGTGTTGGTGAGAGGGAGAGTGTTGCCTCCCTGGCCTACTGTGTTGGTGAGAAGGTCAGTGTAGCCTGCTAAGCCTACTATGTTCGTGAGAGGGTGAGTGTTACCTTTTTGGCCCACTGTACTCACCTAATTGTGCTTGCGGGGGTTGAGCTTTGGCTCTTTGGTGTTGGTGAGAGGTTGAATGTTGCCACAATGACCTACTGTGTTGGTGAGAGGGTGAGTGTTGCCTCCCTGGCCTACTGTGTTTGTCAGTGTTGCCTCCCTGGCCTACTGTGTTAGTGAGAGGGATGAGTGTTACCTCCATGGCCTACTGTTTTGCTGAGAGGGTGAGTGTTACGTCCTTGGTCTACTGTGTTCGTGAATGTTGCCTCCCTGGCCTGCTGTGTTGGTGAGTGTTACCAACTCTGGTAGACTGTGTTGATGAGAGGGTGAGTGTTGCCAACGCTAGTGTACTATGTTGGTGTGTATTGCCTCCCTGGCCTACTGTGATGGTGAGAGGGTGAGTGTTTCCCCAATGGCCTACTGTGATGATGAGAGGGTGAGTGTTGCCTCCCAGGCCTACTGTGTTGGTGAGAGGGATGAGTGTTGCCTCCCTGGCCTACTGTGTTGGTAAGAGGGTGAGTGTTACCTCCATGGCCTACTGTGTTGTTGAGAGGGTGAGTGTTACGTCCCTGGTCTACTGTGTTCGTGAGTGTTGCCTCCCTGGCCTGCTGTGTTGGTGAGTGTTACCAACTCTGGTCGACTGTGTTGATGAGAGGGTGAGTGTTGCCAACGCTAGTGTACTATGTTGGTGTGTATTGCCTCCCTGGCCTTCTGTGTTGGTGAGACGGTGAGTGTTTCCTCCCTTACCTTCTGTGTTGGTGAGAAATTGTGTGTTGCCTCGCTGGTCTATTGTGTTGGTGAGAGGGTAAATGTTGCCACCCTGGCCTACTGTGTTGGTGAGAGGGTGAGTGTTGCCACAATGGCCTACTGTGTTGGTGAGAGGGTGGGTGTTTCTTCCCTGGCCTACTGTGTTGGTGAGAGGGGTGAGTGATGCCTCGGTGGCCTACTGTGTTGGTGAGAGAGGGTGAGTGTTGCCTCCCGGGTCTACTGTGTTGGGGAGAGGGAGAATGTTGCCTCCCTGGCCTACTGTGTTGGTGAGAGGGTGAGTGTTGCCTCCCAGGACTACTGTGTTGGTGAGAAGGTGAGTGTTACCTCCCAGGCCTTCAGTGTTGGTAAAAGGGTGAGTGTTTCCTCCCTGACCTTCTGTGATGGTAAGAGGGTGTGTGTTGCCTCGCTGGTCTATTGTGTTGGTGAGAGGGTAAATGTTGCCACCCTGGCCTACTGTGTTGGTGAGAGGGTTAGTGTTGCCTCCCCGGCCTACTGTGTTGGTGAGAGGGATGAGTGTTGCCACCCAGACCTTCTGCGTTGGTGAGAGGGTGTGTGGTCTCTCTGGTCTATTGTGTTGGTGAGAGGGGTGAATGTTGCCACCCTGGCCAACCGTGTTGGTGAGAGGGTGAGTGTTTCCTCCATGGCCTACTGTGTTGGTGAGAGGGAGAATGTTGCCTCCCTGGCCTACTGTGTTGGTAGGAGAGTGAGTGTTACCTCCATGGCCTACTGTGTTGTTGAGAGGGTGAGTGTTACGTCCCTGGTCTACTGTGTTCGTGAGTGTTGCCTCCCTGGCCTGCTGTGTTGGTGAGTGTTACCAACTCTGGCCGACTGTGTTGATGAGAGGGTGAGTGTTGCTAACGCTAGTGTACTATGTTGGTGTGTATTGCCTCCTTGGCCTTCTGTCTTGGTGAGAGGGTGAGTGTTTCCTCACTTACCTTCTGTGTTGGTGAGAGGGAGTGTGTTGCCTCGCTGGTCTATTGTGTTGGTGAGAGGGTGAATGTTGCCACCCTGGCCTACTGTGTTGGTGAGATGGTTGAGTGTTTCCCCCATGGCCTACTGTGATGATGAGAGGGTGAGTGTTGCCTCCCCGGCCTACTGTGTTGGAGAGAGGGATGAGTGTTGCCTCCCTAGACTACTGTGTTGGTGAGAAGGTGAGTGTTGCCACCCTGCTCTACTGTGTTGGTGAGAGGGTGAGTGTTTCCTCCCAGACCTTCTGTGTTGGTGAGAGGGTGTGTGTTTCCTCCCTGATCTATTGTGTTGGTGAGAGGGTGAATGTTGCCACCCTGGTCTACTGTGTTGGTGATAGGGTGAGTGTTTCCTCCCTGGCCTACTGTGTTGGTGAGAGGGGTGAGTGTGGCCTCGGTGGCCTACTGTGTTGGGGAGAGGGAGAATGTTGCCTCCCTGGCTAACTGTGTTGGTGAATGGGGGAATGTTGCCTCCCTGCTTACTGTGTTGGTGAGAAGGTGATTGTTACCTCTCTGGCCTTCAGTGTTGGTGAGAGGGTGAGTGTTTCCTTCCTGACCTACTGTGTTGGTGAGAGGGTGTGTGTTGCTTCGCTGGTCTGTTGTGTTGGTGAGAGGGTGAATGTTGCCACCCTGGCCTACTGTGTTGGTGAGAGGGTGAGGATGAGTGTTGCGTCCCTGGCCTACCGAGTTTGTGAGAGAGTGAGTGTTGCCTCCCTGGTCTACTGTGTTGGTGAGAGGGTGAGTGTTTCCTTCCTGACCTACTGTGTTGGTGAGAGGGTGTGTGATGCCTCGCTGGTCTATTTTGTTGGTGAGAGGGTGAATGTTGCCACCCTAGCCTACTATGTTGGTGAGAGGGAGAGTGTTGCCTCCCTGGCCTACTGTGTTGGTGAGAGGGTGAGTGTTACCTTTTTGGCCCACTGTGTCGGTGAGAGGGTGAGTGTTGCCTCCCTGGCCTACTGTGTTTGTGAGAGGGTGAGTGTTTCCTTCCTGACCTACTGTGTTGGTGAGAGGGTGTGTGTTGCCTCGCTGGTCTGTTGTGTTGGTGAGAGGGTGAATGTTGCCACCCTGGCCTACTGTGTTGGTGAGAGGGTGAGGATGAGTGTTTCGTCCCTGGCCTACCGAGTTGGTGAGAGAGTGAGTGTTGCCTCCCTGGTCGACTGTGTTGATGAGAGGGTGAGTGTTTCCTTCCTGACCTTCAGTGTTGGTGAGAGGGTGTGTGTTGCCTCGCTGGTCTATTGTGTTGCTGAGAGGGTGAATGTTGCCACCCTGGCCTACTCTGTTGGTGAGAGGGTGAGTGTTTCCTCCCTGGCCTACTGTGTTGGTGAGAGGAAGAATGTTGCTTCCCTGGCCGACTGTGTTGGTAAGAGGATGAGTGTTACGTCCCTGGTCTACTGTGTTCGTGAGTGTTGCCTCCCTGGCCTGCTGTGTTGGTGAGTGTTACCAACTCTGGTCGACTGTGTTGATGAGATTGTGAGTGTTGCCAACGCTAGTGTACTATGTTGGTGTGTATTGCCTCCCTGGCCTACTGTGATGGTGAGAGGGTTAGTGTTGCCTCCCTGGCCTTCTGTGTTGGTGAGTGTTACCTGCATGGATTTCTGTGTTGGTAAGACGGTGAGTGTTTCCTCCCTTACCATCGGTGCTGATAAGAAAGTGTGTGTTGCCTTGCTGGCCTACTGTGTTGGTGAGAGGGTGAGAGTTTCCCCCCCTGGCCTACAGTGTTGGTGAGAGGGTGAGTGTTGCCTCCCCGGCCTACTGTGTTGGTGAGAGGGATGAGTGTTGCCTCCCTGGCTTTCTGTGTTGGTGAGAGGGTGAGTGTTTCCTCCCAGACCTTCTGTGTTGGTGAGAGGGTGTGTGTTGCCTCTCTGGTCTATTGTGTTGGTGAGAGGGTGAATGTTGCCTCCCGGGCCTACTGTGTTGGTGAGAGGGTGAGTGTTTCCTCCCTTGCCTACTGTGTTGCTGAGAGGGAGAATGTTGCCTCCCTGGCCTACTGTGTTGGTATGAGGGTGAGTGTTACCTCCATGGCCTACTGTGTTGTTGAGAGGGTGAGTGTTTCCTCCCTGACCTTCTGTGTTGGTGAGAGGGTGTGTGTTGCCTCGCTGGTCTATTGTGTTGGTGAGAGGGGTGAATGTTGCCACCCTGGCCTACTGTGTTGGTGAGAGGATGAGTGTTTCCTCCCTGGCCTACTGTGTTGGTGAGAGGATGAGTGTTGCGTCCCTGGCCTACCGTGTTGGTGAGAGAATGAGCGTTGCCAACATGGCCTACTATGTTGGTGAGAGAGTGAGTGTTGCCTACCTGGTCTACTGTGTTGGTGAGAGGGTGAGTGTTTCTTTCCTGACCTATTGTGTTGGTGAGAGGATGTGTCTTTCCTCGCTGGTCTATTACGTTGGTGAGAGGGTGAATGTTGCCTCCCTGGTCTACTGTAATGGTGAGAGGGTGAGTGTTGCCACCCTGGCCTACTGTGTTGGTGAGAGGGTGAGTGTTGCCTCGCTGGTCTACTGTGTTGGGGAGAGGGAGAATGTTGCCTCCCTGGCCTACTGTGTTGGTGAGAGGGTGAGTGTTGCCTCCCTCGCCTACTGTGTTGGTGAGAGGGAGAAAGTTGCCTCCCTGGCCTACTATGTTGGTGAGAGGGTGAGTGTTTCCTCCCAGACCTTCTGTGTTGGTGAGAGGGTGTGTGTTGCCTCGCTGGTCTGTTGTGTTGGTGAGAGGGTGAGTGTTGCCTCCCTGGCGTACTGTGTTGGTGAGATGGTGAGAGGGTGAATGTTTCCTCCCTGGCCTACTGTGTTGGTAAGAGGGTGAGTGTGACCACGCTGGCCTACTGTGTTGGGGAGAGGGATAATTTTGCCTCCCTGGCCTACTGTGTTGGTGAGAGGATGAGTGTTGCGTCCCTGGCCTACCGTGTTGGTGAGAGGGTGAGTGTTACCTTCCTGACCTTCTGTGTTGGTGAGTATTGCCTCCCTGGCCTACTGTGTTGGTAAGACGGTGAGTGTTTCCTCCCTTACCTTCTGTGTTGGTGAGAAAGTGTGTGTTGCCTCGCTGGTCTGTTGTGTTGGTGAGAGGGAGAATGTTGCCACCCTGGCCTACTGTGTTGGTGAGAGGGTGAGTGTTTCCCCCCCTGGCCTACTGTGATGATGAGAGGGTGAGTGTTGCCACCCTGGCCTACTGTGTTGGTGAGAGGGTGAGTGTTTCCTCCCTGGCCTACTGTGTTGGTGAGAGGGGTGAGTATGGCCTCGGTGGCCTACTGTGTTGGTGAGAGACTGAGTGTTTCCTCCCTGGCCTACTGTGTTGGTGAGAGGATGAGTGTTGCGTCCCTGGCCTACCGTGTTGGTGAGAGAATGAGCGTTGCCACCCTGGCCTACTGTGTTGGTGAGGGGGTGAGTGTTGCCTCTCTGGCCTACAGTGTTGGTGAGAGGGTGAGAGGGTGAGTGTTGCCTCCCTGGTCTACTGTTTTGGTGAGAGGGTGAGTGTTTCTTTCCTATCCTACTGTATTGGTGAGAGGATGTGTGTTGCCTCGCTGGTCTATTTTGTTGGTGAGAGGGTGAATGTTGCCACCATGGCCTACTGTGTTGGTGAATGGGAGAATGTTGCCTCCCTGCTTACTGTGTTGGTGAGAAGGGTGAGTGTGGCCTCGGTGGCATACTGTGTTGGTGAGAGGGTGAGTGTTTCCTCCCTGACCTTCTGTGTTGGTGAGAGGGTGTGTGTTGCCTCGCTGGTCTGTTGTGTTGGTGAGAGGGTGAGTGTTGCCACCCTGGCGTACTGTGTTGGTGAGAGGTTGAGTGTTTCCTCCCTGGCCTACTGTGTTGGTGTGAGGGTCTGTTTTGCCTCCCTGGACTATTGTTTTGGTGAGATGGTGAGTGTTTCCTCCCTGGCCTACTGTGTTTGTGAGAGGATGAGTGTTGCGTCCCTGGCCTAAAGTGTTGGTGAGAGAATGAGCGTTGCCACCCTGGCCTACTGTGTTCGTGAGGGGGTGAGTGTGGCCTCCCTGGAATACTATGTTGGTGAGATGCAGAGTGTTGCCTCGCAGGCCTATTGTGTTGGTGAGAGGGTGAGTGTTGCCTCCCTGGTCTATTGTGTTGGAGAGAGGGTGAGTGTTTCCTCCCTGACCTACTTTGTTGGTGAGAGGGAGAGTGTTGCCTCCCTGTCCTACTGTGTTGGTGAGAGGGAGAGTGTTTCCAGCCTTGCCTACTGTGTTGGTGAGAGGGTGAGTGTTGACACCCTGTCCTACTGTGTTGGTGAGAGGGTTAGTGTTGCCTCCCTGTCCTACTGTGTTGGTGAGAGGGTGAGTGTTGCCTCCCTCGCCTACTGTGTTGGAGAGAAAGATGATTGTGGCCTCCCTGGCCTACTGTGTAGGTGAGAGGGAGAGTTTTGTCTCCCTGATCTACTGTGTTGGTAAAAGGGAGAGTGTTGCCTCCCTGCCCTACTGTGTTGATGAGAGTGTGAGTGTTGCCAACCCTAGTCTACTGTGTTGGTGAGTATTGCCTTCCAGGCCTAGTGTGTTGGTGAGAGGGTGAGTGTTCCCTCCTTGACCTTCTGTGTTGGTGAGAGGGTGTGTTGCCTCGCTGGTCTATTGTGTTGATAAGAGGGTGAATTTTGCCACCCTGGCCTACTGTGTTGGTGAGAGGGTGTGTGTTTCCTCCCTGGCCTACTGTGTTGGTAAGGGGGTGAGTGTTGCCTCCCTGGCCTAATGTGTTGGTGAAAGGGTGAGTGTTGCTACCCTGGCTTACTATGTTGGTGTGAGGGAGAGTGTTGCCTCGCTGGCCTACTGTGTTGGAGAGAGGGTGAGTCTTTCCTCCCTTGTCTACTGTATTGGTGAGAGGGTGAGTGTTTCCTCCCTGACCTACTGTGTTGGTGAGAGTGTGAGTATTGCCTACGTGGCCTACTCTGTTGGTGAGAGTGTGAGTATTGCCCCCCCCCCCCCAGGCCTCCTGTGTTGATGAGAGGGTGAGTGTTGCCTCCCTGTCCTACTGTGTTGGTGAGAGGGAGAGTGTTGCCTCCCTGTTCTACTGTGTTGGTGAGAGGGTGAGTGTTGCCTCCCTGTCTTACTGTGTTGGTGAGAGGGTGAGTGTTACCTCTCTGGCCTACTGTGTTGGTGAGAGTGTGAGTCTACCTCTTTGGCCTACTAAGTTGGTGAGAGGGTGAGTGTTGCCTCCCTGGACTATAATGTTGGTGAGAGCGTGAGTGTTTCCTCCCTGGCCTACTGTGTTGGTGAGAAGATGAGTTTTTATTTCTAATCGTGACGCGACACTTGAGCGCGTTTCGTAAAATTTGTTACATTTTCAATGACTTTAGTTTACACTAACACACACAACAGAATAGAGCTTAAACATTTTTCGAGTATATATACCTACATTTGGGTGAAGTGACATGTTACAATAGTTTTGGATGAGGTGAAAATAAACTTTTAACACAAGACAGAACACGAAACAATGAAACAGGTATTAAAAGTAGGTAACTGCAGAAGGCCTATATTTATTGGCCCATGTTTCTTGATGCTTCTATATTGGAGCGGAGTCTTGAAGTGGGTAGAATATAGTTGTGCATTAATTGGCTGTTGATTGCTGGTGTTGACTTCTTGATGTGTAGTGCCTCGCAGACGTCGAGCCGCCTGCTATCGCTGTATCTATCGATGATTTCTGTGTTGTTTGCTAAGATTTCTCTGGTGATGGTTTGGTTGTGGGAAGAGGCTATATGTTCCTTAATGGAGCCCTGTTGCTTATGCATCGTTTAACGCCTGGAAAGAGATGTTGTTGTCTTGCCTACATACTGAGTTTTTTGAGGCTTACAGTCCCCAAGAGAGCATTTGAAGGCATAAACGACGTTGGTCTCTTTTAAAACGTTCTGCTTTGTGTCTGGAGAGTTTCTCATGAGTAGGCTGGCCTGTTTTTTTGGTGTTATAGTAAATTGTCAGTTGTATCCTCTGATTTTTGTCTGTAGGGATAACGTTTCTACTGACAATATCTTTCAGGACCCTTTCCTCCGTTTTATGGGCTGTGGAAAAGAAGTTCCTGTAAAATAGTCTAATAGGGGGTATAGGTGTTGTGTTAGTTGTCTCTTCAGAGGTTGCATGGCGTTTCACTTTCCTTCTTATGATGTCTTCCACGAAACCATTGGAGAAGCCGTTGTTGAGTAGGACCTGCCTAACCTACAGAGTTCTTCGTCGACTTTCTTCCATTCTGAGCTGTGGCTGAGGGCACGGTCGACATAATCGTTAGCAACACTCCTCTTGATGGGGTCTCCTACTACTCCTGCAAGTAGATTTGGTCGCCATGGGTTCTCCCCTAGGTGTCCTGTTTGCAAACTTCTACATGGCTACCATCGAGCAAAAAGGCTTGGTCAACATGAACTTGAAACCGGCCATATACTGCAGGTATATTGACGACATTTTTACACAGGTACCTGATGTCAGACATCTGCAGAAGCTGAAGGAGGCATTTGAGCAGAATTCTGTGTTGCATTTCACTTACGAGATGGAGAAGGATGGGAAGCTGCCCTTTCTAGATGTAACAGTCATGGGAAGGAGCGGAGTTTTCCACACTGCAGTCTACATTAAGGAAACAAACATAGGAATGTGCCTGAATGCCAACAGTGACTGCCCGGACAGGTACAAGAGGAGTGTTTAAATTTAAATTTTGCCCCGAGGGGCGAGTTTATTGGGCAACGCCACTCATCTTGTGAGTGAACATACCGCCATAGCAGAATGTACAACACTCCCCAATAGGAAGAAAACCCGCTGGGTTGTTCATCCTGTCACTTGTACCCAGACACAGCTGGGACTTGCTTAAATGTCTCAAGTGAACAGCTCCTCAAACAAGAAGATTAACATTTATCAACCCTTAAAAGCTTACGTTATCTTGCGGGTGCAAAATGGGGAAATCTTTTAAGAACAGTATCAATATTTGACAAATAGTGTTTTCCTAACTCAAACAATGTGGGGTTTATTATTCTACAGTTATTCCTAATGTCTCTCAGGTGTTCACATTCACGTAAATAGTGGTCAAGGCGGTGTCCATCACTCTCACCACAGATTCAGCAACTTCGCTGATCAACTGTTGTTTCCATTCCAAATCTCCATGGATATTTGTATCCAAGACGGATTCTCGCTATTACAGATTCTCTCCCTCGTCGTCCTCCTCTTCGGCCATACTGATTGGGATTGCCAGCTGCAACCATGTTGTACCATCGTACAGATTCACTGGTTTGTGCTTCTATCCTCCTTTCCTCAGTTACCTTGTCACGGTGATGTTGCCTGATAATACCTCTAATTTGTAGTTGAGTCTTGAGTATGAAGTGTTTAATATGGTCTCCTTCAGCGCCTTCAGAAGCCAGCACATCTGCTCGTTCATTTCCACATATTCCAACATGGGAAGGGATCCACAGAAACTTGATGACTCTTCCCTGATTGGTAAGTACTCTCACAGCTCTCTTGATTTCAGCGACTATTGCAAGATTTTCTGCCTGATTTTTACTTAGGCTTTGCAGTGCTGCTTTTGAATCGGTGCAAATCACTGCACCATTAGTGTTCCGTTCAAGAAACCTTAACGCCATAACAATGGCAGTTAGCTCTGCTTGCGTTGAAGAGGCATAGTTCTCAATACGCGCTTTTTCTTCATTTCTGCGTTGGAAGGTATTATCCTTGATTACCGTGTATGCTGCACCAGCCCTGCCATTGACAGAATTAGATGACCCGTCAGTGTAGATTTGATCTAGTTCATCTCCGGCTTCTTTATAAATGTCCTCGAGATACTTGTGCCTCATTTCTTGTGGTATCATGTTGGATTTTTTCATTGCCATTTCATTGATGATGATCTTGCATGAGTCATCCTCCCAGGGAGGTAACCTCTCTACAGGCAGGAGCTCACGGGCTTGCTCAAGCAGGTGAAGCTCTTCAAGGTAGTAGACTGCTCTGTGTTGCCATTTTTTGCTTCTCCTGTTTCCCCCTAAAAGTAGCACAGAGCTCAGTTTTTTCTTGGCAATATCATTGTAATAGGGATCTCTGCCCTGGAAACACAAACCGTATCTGTCCCTATTTTCCGCTTGTTACAACTTGTAATAAAGTTGTTACATCTTGGCTTAACGTGTTTATGAGGTATTAGAACGTTGTTACAACTTGCTATATTGGTTGTTATAACTGCTTAGGAGGTGTTAAAACTTGTTCGAACGTTGTACCAACGTCGTAGTTTCGGTGTGTGTTTGGCGGGTGGCTATCCTAATTGCAAGCTTAGCATTCAGTTCCTGAATTCTGCTTTTAACACTTGGAAGGGACAACTCCTCTCGTAGATTAGACGTTTTGGCAGTTCTTTGGACTCCAAGAATGATTGTCATGGCTTCATTTTGAATGCTTTCAAGCCTTTTCATATCGCTTTGGGAGTAGGTGCACAGTACTGGTGAGGCATAGTCTATGACGGAGCGCACATAGGCTGTGTACATCATTTTGAGCACGGCAATAGAGGCTCCATGTCCATTCCAGGTCATAGCTTTCAGTGCCCTGAGTCGACTTTTGCATGTTCCTATGAGTTGATTGAGCTCCTCTTTCTTTCCCTTGTTAGAGCCGACAGTGACGCCAAGGTACCGATAGTGGTCAACCCATTCAAGTGTTACACCATTAATTTGCAGTTCTTCATTTGCTCTCCGCTTGTGATGGGAGTATGCCTTCGTCTTGTTTGTGGAGAGAGTGAAACCGAGCTCAATACATTTCCTTCCGAGGAGTTCAATGGACTGTTCAATTTTTCCCAAGGTGGGAGCTTGTATTAGGACATCATCTGCATATCCCACTTGTTGTGTTCCTTCCGGAAAATCAATATTTGCAATGGCGTTCATAAGTGCATTGAATAGTGTAGGGCTTAAGACTCCGCCTTGGGGGGTCCCGAGTTCCATATTCATTGTTCTGGAGACTGCTCCATTGAAGCAAACCTTGGCTTTCCTTCCTGTGAAGTAGTCTTCAACCCATTTCATGAGTCTCCCCTTGACACCCATGCATGCAAGCTCGTCCAGGATAACAATCCCCTGTGCTTTGTCGACGGCTCCTTTGATGTCAACAAATACAGAGTACCTAGCCGTGTCATTAGCCAAGTAATTAACTATACAATTTGCTGTGCTCCGTCCTTTAACAAATCCATTGACCCCCTCCCCTAACCTGCCTATGTTGTGCAACAGTCGGTTTAGGATGATCCTTTCAAGCATCTTGCAAGTGCATGACACGAGGCTGATAGGTCTGTAATTACCAGGGTCATTAGGCTTCGGTATGGGAATAATTATTGCGTGTTTCCATTGTGTGGGCTGCACTCCACTTAGGAATGACTTGTTAAACAGGTGGAGTAGTGGATTCCCAGACACTTCACACAGTGCATTGAGTATGTCGTAGGTGACGCCATCTTCACCAGGTGCTGTACTTTTACCCTTTTTCATAGCGCCCCTTACTTCTTGGGCTGTGATTGGTTCCCCATATTCGTCATCACTAGACAGTGCTCTTGTTATCCTAATTCTTCTGTCATCATGTCGCAGGAGCTGTTCCCTGCTGATTTCTGCAGGGAGGGAGGAGGAGGATGCTGCATCACTCCACTTGTGAATTAGTTCCTCAGCCTTACCCTGGGGGTCTTTGTGAGCCGCAGGCCGGGCTCTGCCCCCCTTAGCTATCTGAATTTTTGCCCACACTTGTCTTGCAGATGTTTCCCGTCCAATAGAGCTAGTGAACTCAAGCCATTGTCTTTCCCGCTCTTTAATCTTCTCTTCCCTGGCTACTTGACACACAGTTTTAAACAACTCTTGGTTACTTTCAGTGGGATGTCTCCGGTACTCTCTACTCATGTCTCGCACATTTGCGTTAAGCATCTTTATGTAATCATTCTCATACCATTTTATTTTCTTCCTCTGAGGGTTACTTCGCCCAGGCGTACGGCGCGGAACTCTTAGACAGCTCTCAATTTGGTGGTTAAGGTCATCAACAAATGTGTTAATGTCTTCTGGGATTTGGTATTCCGTGAACCAGTCACTCATCCTGTTTATGAAGTGCGGCCTCATATCTGGTCCGAGTGATAACCTTTTTCTTTTATTTGTCTCTTTCCTTCTCTTGCTCACGTCGACGGTGGTAATCAGTGCCCAATGGTCACTACATAAACTGTGCACAATGTGTGTACTGGCATCCGTGTCCTGTGCATTCAGCAGGAGAGCATAGTCTAATCTCCCTCTTCTGAGGTGAGTTGGCTGTTCATCACCCAGGACCCTAAGGTTTTCACTTCCCTTGACAAAGAGTGACAGTTTCCGTCCATTGACATTGGGCTGATGACAGTTGGCACCAAAGTGTGGGTGTCTGGCATTCAGGTCACCAACCAGCAGGGTAGGTTTTTCATTAACAAACTCAGGCAGTGTGTCAAGGTCAAGTTTACTCTGTGGCACATATAGGTTGATTATATGTAGGGCATTTTTGTTTAAGTAAAGGGTTACTCCCAGTGATTCAAACTCATCCCCCATGTGCAGGTCATCAATAATCTGTGAGGGAAGGTTGTTATTTACAAAAGTGATGAGACCCCGTTTTCTTTTCCCATGTGGCAGGGAGAACTTGCGATAACCGCTGAACCTTGGGTTGAAGTCATCACCTACCATTGTCTCCTGTAGCACTATGACGTCAGGTTGGTGTTCACGAGCGTATTGTATGATGTCATTAATTCTATTGCGAACGCCATTGCAGTTCCATTGTAGGATAGTGAGACTTTCTTCAGCGTGGTTATCCATCGTGGAGGTGTTGGCCATCAGATGTACTGTGTGCGGTGTTGTTGCTGGTGAGAGTGTGTTCACTGGTGGTGTTGTATGTGGTGTTGCACCACCGTCATGTGCTGGTGGTACTGTTTGTATGGGTGCCAGTGGTCAATGGTGTTGTGTACACTAGTGTCGTTGTGTTCACTGGTGGTGCTGTTGGTGGTGTTGTGTTCACTGGTGGTGTTGTGTTCACTGGTGGTGCTGTTGGTGGTGTTGTGTTCACTGGTGGTGTTGTGTTCACTGGTGGTGCTGTTGGTGGTGTTGTGTTCACTGGTGGTGTTGTGTTCACTGGTGGTGTTGTGTTCACTGGGTCAACGGTAGCACTGAGTTTGCTGTTATGTGCCGTGGCTCGTGTTGCATCCTCATGCACCAAGTTGCAACCTGCTGAACTCGCCTGAGGCAACGTCAGGCCCTGCAGAATGTGAAGTATGTCCTCCTGGGTCTTCTGGATTGTACATAGGGTATTCTCAAGTTTATTTTGCTTGCTTATTAGTTCTTGCATGAGTGGGTGATTTTTTATTATGTGGGTAATCATTGCTTCGATATCGGGCGGCATTGTTTTATCTGGACCCAGTGAGGTGTTGACTGGTGAGTGGGGAGGGGGAGTGGTAGGGTGGGGGGAAGGGAAGGTCGCCTGAGAGGCGGAAGGGCTGGTTGACTGGGAGGCGTTAGGGGGTATGGGTGATGAGGCAGTAATGGGGTTGTTGGGTGGGGTAGGGTTGGGGTTAGTGAGGGAGATAAGGTTGGGGTTAGTGAGTGGGGTTGAGGTAAGTTGGTTTGTGAAAGAAATGGGGTCTGGTTGGGCCTGTGCGGGGTGGTGGTGGGTCACTCCACCACTACCCCAGGCTGGTGTCTGCCTACTGGAGGCTGGACACTGGCTTGCTGTGGTACTGTTCACGGAGCCATTCCCGCCCCTGTTTACTGGTCCACCTGCTGTCTGCGTCGGCGTCCTTCTCAAGGCCTGCCAGTCAGGCCTCCTGCTGCAATATCTGTTCCAGGCATGGTGGGCCTGCTTGCAGTTGACACATTTAGGTATTACCCCGCCACCCCCACCCTGTTTAAGCTTGTCCAGACACTGCTTGGTGTCGTGAGAGCCACTGCAACACCGACACCTAATTGGGCGATCACATTGCCACGTTCTGTGATCCCACCGTTGACAGTTGCCCCATAAGGACGGGCTGCCAATATACCTCTCCACTTTGCACGCCCTCATGCCTGGCATTTTAATGACTTGGGGCAGCTCTCCCTTCCACATAGCAATTGCTTGATTTTTGACCAGTCCCCCTGGTCCTTTGTTGCGCTCGACCCAAACAATCTCGTTATAGTCCTTGAGATATTCCACGTCAACATGAATGCTATAGTTCTTAATTATAATTTTAGTTTGTCTTGTCTGTTGGTTTGCTTCTAACAATTTAACATTCTTACCTTGATACTCGAGACTGTTCTCTGTGAAGAACTTCAGGGCTTTGTGCCCCTGCACCCGTGCACTAACATTGCCACCTACACACCTGTTGTCTATACGATAATCTTCTCTGTGGGCGCGGGCGGCCTCAATAATCCATCTGAACTTCTCTGATGCTGTCATTACCCCTGCAGGAAAGATTAGGGTGTGCCACTCACTGTCTTCATTTTGTCGTCGTCGTTGTTGTTGTTGCTGAGGTTGCTGTTGCTGCTCACCCTGTCGCCGTAACTTATCCCGTTTCTTGCCACTTCTACCTTGGACTAGGTGGAAACCTTCATCGTCTGTTGTAGAGTCTCCTGTATCAGTACTGTTGGAGGGCCCAGGGTTGGGATACCGACCGGAGGGCCCCGGGTGTGGACCATCACCCAGGGGCCCCTGGCGGGGATGGGGGCCGTTATGGTTCCCGGGTACACCAGCCATGGTCACTTGTTGTTGTTGTCTCAAAGTCTTACTTCTCGTGTCAACAACCATCTATTTGCTGCGGCTCACTTCATGTGTTGTTGGGTGGTATGTCTTCAACACTGCACTCTGCCCTACGTACACACACATGTACATATAGACACCTACAAGTCACAAGGTTTACACTCACACGTAGCGTAGGGGCACTCTATGGTGTGTCCTGGGAGTCTCTTGTGTAAACACACTAGTCGCGCACACAGACCACGACCTTGGGTAGGGAGGGCACAAAGGCTATTTTTCACGCGCGTGGAGCCCCAGGCTTCAGGTACCGCGAGGCGGCCCAAACTACCTCACAACTCTCCCCTCAACAGGCCTCGATATTGCCACATTAACAATTGCTGCCTTAATTTCTGGCCAATCCACACGTCTAGGGCCTACCACAGTTGGTAGGAGGGGCGGTGCACACTTAGTGCCTCTGTAGCTGACCTACTTGGCGCACTGAAGACTAGACCTTAGGCCTAGGCCCATGTCAAACAGGAGGATGGATACATCCTGCCTGCTTCTCCTCTAGCTTGAGGACAACTGGAGGAGTGTTGTTAACGCTTATGTCGACCGTGCCCTCAGCAACAGCTCAGAATGGAAGTTGTGTGTGTTTGTGTAAACTAAAGTCTTTGAAAATGTAAAATGTTTTACGAAACGCGCTCAAGTGTCGCATCAGACTAGAAATAAAAATGAATTTTGGAGAATTGATCTTTGAATTACCATCAACAGTGAAAAGAAATGTAAGAAAGATCAAGAAAATTCGTGTTAGAATTATTAATCTTACTTTTTCGGTCATATTTAATAATATATGTCTACAGGAAAGACTGCTACCAAAATATACTAATATTAAAACGCACGACCCAGCAGCAAGGAATCAAGCCTTCATGATAAAATATCGCCAAGTTCTGATTTGTGATCAGATATACAAGGCAGAAAATGAAATCAAAGACAACAAAGCGCAACTACTTCATGCTACAAACGAATGGAGAAACAGCAACATCGACGAAAGTCTCCGTACTCACATTGAACAACACCTCGACATCCTCACAGACCGGAATCACCTCAGCACTGAAACAAGGATAATCAAGAAAGTAACAACGTTATATGGAGGACCTATGGCAAATCCATGACCAAGAGATGGCTTCCTGAACCTTGCAGGAATCAACCTCACTGAGGACCAAGTCACTCTCCTAAATCTGGGTATAAACTGTCACGTTATGTCCAGACCGAGTGACATGGCCCGGAAAGTGGAGTTGGAGATTCTGTTGGACGACATATTCGACCTCGAAGCACAAAAGAAGGTCACCACCAAAGATACCTTACAAGCAGAACTTATTGCGGAAGGAGGAAAGAATCGAGGCAACTACAGAAGCACCATACAGTCCCCCGAGCTCAAAGCGGCAGCTAAGAGCCTTCGTGAGAACAAGGAGATAGTTGACAGGAGAGGCGACAAGTCGCCAATATACGTCATTCTTAAAAAAGACGAATATCTGGCGAAAATGAACCTCATACTCTCTGACCAAACTAAATTCCAAAGGGTAACAAAGGACACTTCAGCCGAACTGAAAGCAAAGGTCAACAAATTGATCGAAACTGTGAACGCCAAGAAATCTGGACTCCACCTGCCAAAGATTATTGGGGAAAATAAACCTGGATATGCATATGGAAATGTGAAGACACACAAGCCTGGAAACCCACTTCGGCCAATCATCAGCCAGATACCCACACCCACGTACAGACTGGCGAAACGACTCAACGGCTTGCAGACGCCTTATGTCCCTTGCGCTTTCAGCCTGAAGTCTCCAAAGGAATTTGTTGACTTGCTGCGGGGAACACGGGCCACAGGGATAAGAGCCTCGTTGGACGTAGAATCTCTGTTTACCAACGTACCTGTGGATGAAACAATCGGGTTGATAGCCGACAGAGTGTACCGTGATCCGGCCTGTACTCCTCTTGACATACCAGAAAACAGTCTAAGGAAACTACTCCAAGCTTGTACTAAAGAGGCACCCTTCTTGAGCCCAGATGGACACATGTATAAGCAAGTAGATGGGGTCGCCATGGGTTCTCCCCTAGGTGTCCTGTTTGCAAACTTCTACATGGGTACCATCGAGCAAAAAGTCTTAGTCAACATGAACTTGAAACCGGCTATATACTGCAGGTATGTTGACGACATTTTTACACAGGTACCTGATGTCAGACATCTGCAGAAGCTGAAGGAGGCATTTGAGCAGAATTCTGTGTTGCGTTTCACTTACGAGATGGAGAAGGTTGGGAAGCTGCCCTTTCTAGACGTAACAGTCATGGAAAGGAGCGGAATTTTCCACACTGCAGTCTACACTAAGGAAACAAACATAGGAATGTGCCTGAATGCCAACAGTGACTGCCCGCACAGGTACAAGAGGAGTGTTGTTAACGCTTAGGTCGACCGTGCCCTCAGCCACAGCTCAGAATGGAAGCAAGTCGACGAAGAACTCTGTAGGGTAAGGCAGGTCCTAGTCAACAACGGCTTCTCCAATGGTTTCGTGGAAGACATCATAAGAAGGAAAGTGAAACGCAATGCAACTTCTGAAGAGACAACTAACACAACACCTATAACCCCTATTAGACTATTTTACAGGAACTTCTTTTCCACAGCCCATAAAACGGAGGAAAGGGTCCTGCAAGATATTGTCAGTAGAAACGTTATCCCTACAGACAAAAATCAGAAGATACAACTGACAATTTACTATAACACCAAAAAAACGGCCAGCCTACTCATGAGAAACTCTCCAGACACAAAGCAGAACGTTTTAAAAGAGACCAACGTCGTCTATGCCTTCAAATGCCCTCTTGGGGATTGTAAGCCTCAAAAAACTCATTATATAGGCAAGACAACAACATCTCTTTCCAGGCGTTTAACGATGCATAAGCAACAGGGCTCCATTAAGGAACATATAGCCTCTTCCCACAACCAAACCATCACCAGAGAAATCTTAGCAAACAACACAGAAATCATTGATAGATACAGCGGTAGCAGGCGGCTCGACGTGAGGTACTACACATCAAGAATTCAACACCAGCAATCAACAGCCAATTAATGCACAACTATATTCTACCCACTTCAAGACTCTGCTCCAATATAGAAGCATTAAGAAATATGGGCCAATAAAAATAGGCCTTCTGCAGTTACCTACTTTTAATACCTGTTTTATTGTTTCATATTCTGTCTTGTGTTAAAAGTTTATTTTCACCTCATCCAAAACTATTGTAACATGTCACTTCACCCAAATGTAGGTATAAAAACTCGAAAGATGTTTAAGCTCTATTCAGTTAAAGTTGTGTGTGTTTGTGTAAACTAAAGTCTTTGAAAATTCAATAAGTTTTACGAAACGCGCTCACGTGTCGCGTCAGACTAGAAATAAAAATGAATTTTGGAGAATTGATCTTTGAATTACCATCAACAGTGAAAAGAAACGTAAGAAAGATCGAGAAAATTCGTGTTAGAATTATTAATCTTACTTTTTCGGTCATATTTAATATATATATATATATATATATATATATATATATATATATATATATATATATATATATATATATATATATATATATATATATATATATATATATATATATATATATGTCGTACCTAGTAGCCAGAACGCACTTCTGAGCCTACTATGCAAGGCCCGATTTGCCTAATAAGCCAAGTTTTCATGAATTAATTGATTTTTGGCTACCTAACCTACCTAACCTAACCTAACCTAACTTTTTCGGCTACCTAACCTAACCTAACCTATAAAGATAGGTTAGGTTAGGTTAGGTAGGGTTGGTTAGGTTCGGTCATGTATCTATGTTAATTTTAACTCCAATAAAAAAAAATTGACCTCATACCTAATGAAATGGGTAGCTTTATCATTTGATAAGAAAAAAATTAGAGAAAATATATTAATTCAGAAAAACTTGGATTATTAGGCAAATCGGGCCTTGCATAGTAGGCTCAGAAGTGCGTTCTGGCTACTAGGTACGACATATATATATATATATATATATATATATATATATATATATATATATATATATATATATATATATATATATATATATATATATATATATATATATATCTATATATATATATATATATATATATATATATATATATATATATATATATATATTTATATATATATATATAAATATATAAAATTGGGGTGACATTTGCATATTTCTGATCTTGGTACATACTTTGGTCGAGAGACTTCCCTAACACACCTTTGCTACACTCATCCCATCCATACCATTCGCCTTGCTCTTGCCTTCCTCTAAGAATTTGCTCCACATCGCCTCTCTTTTGCCTTAATGCTCGTGCCTCCCTTGCTCCCTTACGGGCTCACCATAGCCAGTACTACTTGGAGCTTTTTGTTTTGAGTAGCTGAATCTAAAACAACAACAATCTTGCTCCCATTTCAATCAATTTTATAATGGTCCAGGATGGACCGAAACATGGTCATCTCATTTTCTGGTGTGTGGTTTATTCTTCATAAAAATAAAGGTAACTTCATAAGGCTGCTTATTGGCCTATACGAGGCAGATTCTATTTATAACCAACTCGTATACCTATTTATATCTGTCTATTTATCCCACTCGTATACATTTCCAACCCATGCTCGAAACAATTCAGGGAACCCACTTCCACCACATTACATTTTATTCATGTTACACGTTATTCATATCTTCAGCCACGTTATTGTGACTCAGCATCTGCATCTAATAATTACCTAGGTGTTATTACAGGATGAGAGCTACACTCGTGGTGTCCCGTCTTCCCAGCACTCTTTGTCATATAACGCTTTGAAATTACAGGTCTTGACAGTTTTAGCCTCCACCACTTTCTCCTCTAACATGTTCCAACCGTCTTCCACCTCTTATTTGCCAAAGTGAATTTTCTTATATTTCTTCAGCAGCTTTGTTTAGTTGGTTTCATTAAATGACCTCTTGTTCTTGAAGTTCTAGGTCTCAGGAATTCGTCCCTATCAATTTTATCGATTCCAGATACTATTTTTACGTAATGATCATATTGCCTCTTTTTATTCCATCATCTAGTTTTGGCTTATATAATGCCTCTAACTTCTCCTCGTAGCTCTTGATCTTCAGTTCTGGGAACCACTTAGTGGCATGTCTTTGTATCATTTCAAGTTTGTACATGTACTTCTTAAGATATGGGCACCATACAACTGCTGCATATTCTAGCTTTGGTCTAAAAAATCATGAACAATTTATTTAGTATTTATCCATGAATGTATTTAAAAGCAATTCTAATGTTCGAAAGTGTAGCACAACCTCCTGGCAAAATGAGCTTTATGTGGCTTTATGTAGTTTATCTAGACAATGAACATTATCGGTGCCAGAACTAAACCCTGTTGTACTCCACTCGTGACATTTCTCCAGTCCGATACATTGCCTCTGATTACTGCCCTCATTTTTGTATCCGTTTGAAATTTTTTAATCCATGTTAGAAGCTTACCTGTCACCCCTCCAATATGTTCCAGTTTCCAGAACAAACTCTTATGTGGAATTATGTTGAATGCCTTTTTTAGGTCCAGATAGATGCAGTCAACCCAACCATCTCTTTTCTGCAAAATTTCTGCGGCTCGATCATAGTAACTCATTAAATTTGTTACACAGGATCTTCCATTTCGAAAACCATGTTGACTGTCTGATATTATAAAGTTTTTCTCCCGGTGTTCTACCAGTTTAGTTTTACTTGTTTTTTCCAATATTTTTACTGTTACACTTGGCCAACTGCTTTGTTCTTACTTAGCTCCTTGAGCAATTTTTTAACTGTGTACGTACATGCAGTATTTTTATAAATCATAATTTTTTTCCAGCACGCACAAGGAAGCTTGATGCAGATAAACTTACATTAGGATCAGAAGGTGATAACGATAATGCCCTGGTAAAAAATCACGACGAGCTACAAGTGCAGCAGGTGCAAGAAGTGCAACAAGTACAAAAAGTTCCGCAGGTGCAACAAATGCAACATTTACAAATGTTCTGCAGGTGCAACTTTTACAAAAAGTTCTGCAGGTGCAACAAGGGCTACCATTAGCAATCATTCAGAAGCAGCAAGAACTACAACTAGTAAAATTTGAACCACAGGGAACTACACGAGAAAAACAGTTTAGTAACAATGGAATGTGAATTTTAAAATACCTGAGGAAACAGGTAAAAAAGGACAAACAATAGAAATGGTTCCTTACACCTTATTATTTGGTAGTTTATAGGTATTTTACTTATACTTTATATAAGTCTACAGTTTATAATTTAGTTCACTGTTAATTTACTTGTCAACTTCCTTATCTTCCATGAAGGATTTTTACTGTTTTTTATTTTTAAAACCTAATTAGTATCATTTATAATTAAGTGTCAATTCACTTATAATACAATATATTGAATAATTTACTAAATTCATTTAACTATAATAAATATATATAAACATTTTTACCCCAGGATGAGTTTCAGTCACCCTACCCAAAAATTTAATGTTTCTTTATTATTAATCTTGTGAGAGGTAGCTTATTGTACATCCCATACTCATTCTGTGAGTGTTAGTTTATTGTGCACCCCATAGTTATCATGTCACCCAAGCCTGCTGCAGCTTCACCTGAGGGGTGGTGTAGGGAACCATTAGTGTACTATTATGATTTGAGAGAGAGAATGCTCTGTGGACAGAGCATCAATATGGCTTAAGGCATTGAGCTTTGCCTCAAGATGAAGCTTGGGCTGATCTCTGATTTGCTTCTTGGGAGTCTTCATTTACGTGCACCCCATACTCAACCACTTTGTAGTAATTTATTGTGCAACCCATAATCATCCTGTTACCAGTAGTTTGTGCAACCCATACTTATCCTGTGATCCCTATCCCTCTACTTCAAGTCCCTCAAGGGGCGCACGAATTCAGTTTGGCATACTGCATCCTGCCTTCCCATCCCTAGCTACTGACCCATCACAATATACATCCTGCCTTCCCATCCATAGCTACTGACCCATCACAATATACATGTAGAGTGTTTTCTGTAGGCAATTTTCTAATTATTCAATCATATGTTGCCCTCAGCTCTCCTATTTCATACATACTTTTTTTCTTTTGCAAGGGAGTAATTACTACATCTACATTACAATCCTCCCATGGTGGTGTGAATTTTCTCTTGGGCACAGCAATACACTCTGAAATAACATCATACTCAATAACATTAGAACATAAGGTATTCATATATTCTATTTTCTTCATCATACATTGTTCATTACTTCCTACCTTTTGAACCGAGAGGATTAATTCATTAGCTCCCCCACCTCTCATTAATCTAATGGCAGAAGCTACATTTATCTCTGCAATTCTATCCCCAATACTCTGCAGATTCAACTCCATCCTCATTTTCTCAATCATAGCATTTCTTGGGCATCCTAAGATAATTCTCATGGCTTCATTTTGTACCTTCTCACACTTCCCCATCCTACCTTTACCAAAACAAGAAATAGCAGGTGCAGCATAATCAATAAGGGATCTTACAGTACTCAAGTATATCATTCGTAGCACAGGGACTCCCACTCCCTTTCCACAGCATGCCAAGGTCTTCACAGGTTGTAATCTCTTCCGACATTGACCCAACAGTCTGTTCATCTCAGCTTCCAAACTCTCATGGGTATATCCAACATATATGCCTAAATATTTGTATATATTAACACACTATATTTTTACCGTTTATTTTCAATATAATGGGCCTCCGACTTCTACATTCAAACTTAGTTTTGTCTTCATTAACCACCAATCCCATATGGTGACACAGGTTTCCGAAATTATCCACCACTAGTTTGAAAAGCCACTGGTTTGTCTTGTAAAGCAAACTAGTGACTTTACAAGATTGTAAACACATCATGTTATGTACTTTCATAAACCCAATGTAACTTCTTGAATATATATAAAAATAAATAAATAAATAGTTTCTTGTGTAATCCATACTCATCCTATGTGTGGTAGTTCATGTGTACTCCATATTCATCATCAAGAAGTGTATTTTACCAACATGGTAATATAAATTAAGAATAAAGACTTCATTTTATTACGGACCCATAATCAAAATAAGAGCCATCACTAATTATCATGACAAACTCCAAGCATTTCGGGTGACTGCGCCGCAATACTAAAATGTTTATACTCTTTTCGGTCTGCTGACCTTAATTAATTTTGGTATCAATTTGTTTGCAAGGAAATGCTCTAGAGGAATATTTATATAAAATTTCACCAAAGCCGACGTGAGATCCCGCACCAAATAAAAAACTATGGCGATTGTTATCCATACTCATTGCCACACCAGCTACACCCAATACACAAGACAAACACATACAGTTTGCTAACAGACGTTTTTGTGCAACAAGTATAACTTGAGTGTGTGTGTACTAACCTAGTATACCTTTTGTGAGTACTCACCTAGTATACCTTGTGTGTGTGCGCTCACCTAGTTTACCTTGTGTGTGTACTCACCTAATATAACTTGTGTGTGTACTCACCTAGTATACCTAGTGTGTGTGTGTGTACTCACCTAGTATACCTTGTGTGTGTGTACTTACCTAGTCTACCTTGTGTGTGTGTACTCACCTAATATACCTTCTGTGTGTACTCACGTTGCAAACTTTGAGTGTGTGTACTCTCATAGTTTTCCTTGTGCGTGTGTACTCAAGTAGTATACTTGTGTGTGCGTACTCACCTACTATATCTTTTGTGTGTGTGTATTGACCTAGTATATCCTGTTTCTGGGTGTACTCACCTAGTATACGTTGAGTGTGTGTGTATACTCACCTAGAATATCTTGTGTGTGAGTACTCAACTAGTATTCACCTAGTATACCTTGTGTGTGTGTGTACTCACCTAGTATGCCTTGTGTGTGTACTCACCTAGTATACCTTGTGTGTGTACTCACCTAGTATACTGTGTGTGTGTGTACTCACCTAGTATACCTTGTGTGTGTGTGTGTGTACTCACCTAGTATACTGTGTGTGTGTACTCACCTAGTATACCTTGTGTGTGTGTGTACTCACCTAGTATGCTTTATGTGTGTACTCACCTACCTTGAGGTTACCTTGAGGTGCTTCTGGGGTTTAGCGTCCCCACGGCCTTGTCGTCGACCAGGCCTCCTGGTTGCCGGACTGATCAACCAGGCTGTTGGATGCGGCTGCTCGCAGCCTGACTTATGAGTCACAGCCTGGTTGATCCGGTATCCTTTGGAGGTGCCTATCCAGTTCTCTCTTGAACACTGTGAGGGGTCGGCCAGTTATGCCCCTTATGTGTAGTGGAGGCATGTTGAACAGTCTCGGGCCTCTGATGTTGATAGAGTTCTCTCTCAGCGTACCTGTTGCACCTCTGCTTTTCAACGGGGGTATTCTGCACATCCTGCCAAGTCTTCTGGTCTCATATGATGTTATTTCTGTGTGCAGGTTTGGGACCAGCCCCTCTAATATTTTGCACGTGTAAATTATTTTGTACCTCTCCCGCCTGCGCTCAAGGGAGTACAGTTTTAGGCTCTTTAGTCGGTCCCAATAGTTTAGATGTTTTACTGAGTGGATTCTAGCAGTAAAGGATCTCTGCACGCTCTCCAGGTCAGCAATTTCTCCAGCTTTGAAAGGGGCTGCCATTGTGCAGCAGTACTCCACTCTAGAGAGCACAAGCGTTTTGAAAAGTATCATCATCGGTATAGCATCTCTTGTGTGAAAAGTTCTTGTTATCCATCCTGTCATTTTTCTTGCAGTTGTGACGGCTACTTTATTGTGTTCTTTAATAATACAACGATTTATGCTAGCTCCATGACCTCGCTTTACCGAGTCATCTGAGTTCACCAGACTCCAGACGTTAATTACTCCACTAATTAACATGAGCCACTAATTGCTATACCCCAGAAAGGTAATTAGTCTCGAGCAAATTACGTTAACACAAATACTGACAGACTCTGGCAGATCCTCTCCCACTATGTCAATTCATGATGAGAAGGCTAATTACATAATTAGCTAGAGTGGTCAATTAGTTGTCACACGGACAATTAATTGCTCCCGAGACGTATCTCACTCTAGCTCAACACTTCTCTCATAACAGCCCTCACTCACTCCACAACAAGTGTGCACCCCTTATCCAGTTAATTTCCCCTTACTTAATTAACTCACTGAATCCTTAAGTCCTCAACACAACTTAAAGAAACAAAGTAACCCCAGTGTTACATAGGTCACACTACAATGGCATGCAACAACACAAATGCACTGCCCACATACGGTTGCGGCTACTGCAACTCGTTAATTACTGCGCCCACACAATAATGACACACGGTTGTGCAACAACAAGAGTATACCAATATTACTGCCCCCATTTTCTTGCAACCGTTGCAAAGGACTACTGTGAGCACACACTTACCTCAGCAAGGCAATTAACCAATCAACTGCCTGCTCTCATTAAGTACTGTGAATTCCCCTGAATAATCCTAGAGGTCCCTTAAACCCTCAACACAGTTCCCAGGGCAGCAATATCGTATAAACTGATAACAACACTGCACAAAGCTGCAACATAATGATGCCATCAGCATACCCCACATGCTAATGACATCATTAGGCAATCAGTCAGCAATCACATCTACTGACTCACCACACAACACAGTACATAAAACATGCAAATGAACATATAAAAATGGCATTCACATAACCAATGAAAATTATATCATCAGGTAAATGTAACTCTAACTACACAGACCTCAGGGTATCCACTGACATCCCTGCAACATAATGATTATAATTATTCATGCTGGTACTCCATCACACTAATCCAGTCTGACCGATTATATAGAATCGACAACTGGATAATTTATATGGTAAATCTCTACACTGACCGGTGACATACTCGAGTCAGTCTACACACTTATATACATTATGATACTACAGTGTGGTCCCGTGTACAACATCCATCTCCAGGTACCGCCCTACTAGTCGCCTGGACGTGCTACTGACAGCGGTCTATCAGCTGCTTCCCCAGCCTGGCAGGGCTATGGGACAACACAGCTTTACCGGAATTTCCACTAATACTGAGACACTGTTACACTCTGACTATTGTACTCACGTTTTTCCTCTCATTTCACTCATTTCCCAGGTAACTACTTCTCTGGCTGTCAACACTTAGCTTGCTCCTCGTGCGTCGACAAGATGTGGCCCTAGGCTGTCCCGGGAAATTGGCCAAGTGGTCCAAGGGGGTGGCCAAGGCATGTAGCCACCGCGTGGCCCACAGCGCTCCTCCCAAGCCGATAGGGGGTGGGGGTAGCTGGCGCGCGGGCAGGCGGGGTGGCCGGGCCGGGCCGGGCGGGGTGGCCGGGCCGGGCAGGTGGGTGGCCTGGGTGGCCTGAGGGTGGCCCCCGGGCATACACACGTGGATGAGGAATCACCAACAACTCCATCAAACCAGAGCCTGCCTTGCTCTACACTGGGGTGACAATGGCCGGCGGCGTCACCACCGGGCGGACCAACAGGGTGGAATTAAAAAACCCACAGGGGCCTCTAATAACCCCCCAATTACACTGCCCATATTCCACCTATAGTTTTGCACTAGACAGGATATTCGAACCACCTGTTACACCATGAGGCTGTGCCAGCTGCCTCTTGGGTGAACACTGTCAACTGTTTCTTTAGCTTTTAACTGTTCCTTCCGTAAATCCTTGGCCCCAATTCACGCCAATTGGGCCTCGACACCACCCATGAAGGCAGGAGTGCCATGCTCGATGAGTAACAAGGGTATGACAGCAATTAACGGGGGTGGAGGTGGCGGCGGCCACCTCCACCCAGCTACGTCTTTCCCCACTTGCTGTCCAGCTCCAACTGACGATTTCCTGGGCTTGGGAAACTCAAAATGCCCCTATCTCTTCCCCTACTTTGTCTTGACCAATCAGCACGAAGCCGGCATTGTTCCCTCGTGCCGCTTCCAATCACAGCTGTTCACGCCAAAATCAGCTCAGAGCAGAGATGCCTAAATCAATCAGAGGCCTCACTCACCCTCAGGCGTCCCGTGACGTCACAAGGAGGGGGAGGCCTAAAGACAGTGGCGCAATGTCTAACATGGTGGGGGGGGGGCAACGTTCACCCCACCTCTATTGGTTTGAGAGTCAAGTACCTCACCTACCACTTCACTCTCACCTCCCATCCTATTTCACAGAACAGGAAAATTTCTGTAATTTTCTCTACAGAGCAATCACAGACTCCTAACCACTCCCAAACGACAGTCCTTAACATAAGCTTTCATTCAACACCCCACATGTATATGTTAGTTTGAAAGCTTCAGTTTCTAGAGTCCCTAGAGCGACTAGTCTAATCTAGAAACTAGGAAAACTAGCTGAGGGAATCTAGATTCCCTCACATACGAAAGCCTGAGAGCAAAGTATGCCAGAGAGAGGAGTCAACTCTAAGAGCACAAAGAATATTCTGGAGTTGATAGCTGGTCAGGCTCAGATGTCGACTCAGGTAGATTGCGCTGAGGTGCAGTGTTCGCGGTCAGTGAGTCACCAATCAGGAGCAGGCAGGCTGGGATGGGTAGTTTGCTGGTTGACGACGAGCCGGCATGAGGGGTGTGTGGAGTAGGGAGGTTCTTGTGTATATATATATATATATATATATATATATATATATATATATATATATATATATATATATATATATATATATATATATATATATATATATATATATATATATACATATTTATATATATATATATATATATATATATATATATATATATATATATATATATATATATATATATATATATATATATATATATATATATATATATATATATATATATATATATATATATATATGTCGTACCTAGTAGCCAGAACTCACTTCTCAGCCAACTATTCAAGGCCCGATTTGCCTAATAAGCCAGGTTTTCCTGAATTAATATTTTTACTAAAATTTTTTTCTTATGAAATGATAAAGCTTCCCTTTTCACTATGTATGAGGTCCATTTATTTTTATTGGAGTTAAAATTAACGTAGATATATGACCGAACCTAACCAACCCTACCTAACCTAACCTAACCTATATTTATAGGTAAGGTTAGGTTAGGTAGCCAAAAAAAGCTAGGTTAGGTTAGGTTAGGTAGGTTAGGTAGACGAAAAAACATTAATTTAAGAAAACTTGGCTTATTAGGCAAATCGGGCCTTGAATAGTAGGCTGAGAAGTGAGTTCTGGCTACTAGGTACGACATATATATATACATATATATATATATATATATATATATATATATATATATATATATATATATATATATATATATATATATATATATATATATATATATATACATATATATATATATATATATATATATATATATATATATATATATATATATTTATATATATATATATATGTATATATATATATATATATATATATATATATATATATGTATATATATATGTATATATATATATATATATATATATATATATATATATATATATATATATATATATATATATATATATATATATATATATATATATATATATATATATATATTATTAAATATGACCGAAAAAGTAATATTAATAATTCTAACACGAATTTTCTCAATCTTTCGTACATTTCTTTTCACTGTTGGAGATAATTCAAAAATCAATTCTCCAAAATTCATTTTTATTTCTAGTCTGACGCGACACTTGAGCGCGTTTCGTAAAACTTTTTACATTTTCAAAGACTTTACACATACACAACTGAATAGAACTTACATATCTCCGATTTGTTTATATCTACATTTGAGTGAGGTGGATGGGGTGAGGTGGTATTTAATAGGGTATTAATTTCATCAACACAAGACAGAACACGAAACAATGGGTATTGAAATGGAAGTGATTGTAGAAAGCCTATTGGTCCATATTTCTTGATGCTTCTATATTGGAGCGGAGTCTTGAGGTGGGTAGAATATAGTTGTGCATTAATTGGCTGTTGATTGCTGGTGTTGACTTTTTAATATGCAGTGCCTCGCAAACGTCAAGCCGTCTGCTATCGCTGTATCTATCGATGATTTCTGTGTTGTTTACTAGGATTTCTCTGGCGATGGTTTCGTTGCGGGAAGAGATTATATGTTCCTTAATGGAGCCCTGTTGCTTATGCATCGATAAACGCCTAGAAAGAGATGTTGTTGTCTTGCCTATATACTGGGTTTTTGGAACTTACAGTCCCCAAGTGGGCATTTGAAGTCATAGACGACGTTGGTCTCTTTTAAAGTGTTCTGCTTTGTGTCTGGAGAGTTTCTCATGAGTTGGCTGGCCGTTTTTCTGGTTTTATAGTGAATCGTCAGTTGTATCCTCTGATTTTTGTCTGTAGGGATAACGTTTCTATTAACAATATCTTTCAGGACCCTTTCCTCCGTTTTATGAGCTGTGGAAAAGAAGTTCCTGTAAAATAGTCTAATAGGGGGTATAGGTGTTGTGTTAGTTGTCTCTTCAGAGGTTGCATGGCGTTTCACTTTCCTTCTTATGATGTCTTCGACGAAACCATTGGAGAAGCCGTTGTTGACTAGGACCTGCCTTACCCTACAGAGTTCTTCGTCGACTTGCTTCCATTCTGAGCTGTGGCTGAGAGCACGGTCGACATATGCGTTAACAACACCCCCCTTGTACCTGTCTGGGCAGTCGCTGTTGGCATTTAGGCACATTCCAATGTTCGTTTCCTTAGTGTAGACTGCAGTGTCGAAACCTCCGCTCTTTTCCATGACTGTTACATCTAGAAAGGGCAGCTTTCCATCCTTTTCCATCTCGTAAGTGAAACGCAGCACGGAACTCTGCTCAAATGCCTCCTTCAGCTCCTGCAGATGTCTGACATCAGGTACCTGTGTAAAAATGTCGTCAACATACCTGCAGTATATGGCCGGTTTCAAGTTCATGTCGACTAAGACTTTTTGCTCGATGGTACCCATGTAGAAGTTTGCAAACAGGACACCTAGGGGAGAACTCATGGCGACCCCATCTACTTGCTTATACATGTGCCCATCTGGGCTCAAGAAGGGTGCCTCTTTAGTACAAGCTTGGAGTAGTTTCCTCAGAATATTTTCTGGTATGTCAAGAGGAGTACAGGCTGGATCACGACACACTCTGTCGGCTATCATCCCGATTGTCTCGTCCACAGGTACGTTGGTAAACAGCGATTCTACGTCCAACGAGGCTCTTATCCCTGTGGCCCGTGTGCCCCGCAGTAAGTCAACAAATTCCTTTGGAGACTTCAGGCTGAAGGCGCAAGGAACATAAGGAGTCAGCAGGCCGTTGAGTCGCTTCGCCAGTCTGTACGTGGGTGTGGGTATCTGGCTAATGATTGGCCGAAGTAGGTTTCCAGGCTTGTGTGTCTTGACATTTCCATACGCATATCCAGGTTTATATTCCCCAATGATCTTTGGCAGGTGGAGTCCGGATTTCTTGGCGTTCACAGTTTCGATCAGTTTGTTGACCTTTGCTTTCAATTCGGTTGTAGGAATTGAACCTTGCAGGAATTAACCTCACTGAGGACCAAGTCACTCTCCTAAATCTGGGCATAAACTGTCACGTTATGCCCAGACCGAGTGAGATGGCCCGGAAAGTAGAGTTGGAAATTCTGTTGGACGACATATTCGACCTCGAGATACAAAAGAAGGTCACTACCAAAGGTACCTTACAAGCAGAACTTATTGCAGAAGGAGGAAAGAATCGAGGCAATTACAGAAGCACCATACTGTCCCCCGAGCTCAAAGCGGCAGCTAAAAGCCTTCGTGAGAGCAAGGAGATAGTTGTCAGGAGAGGTGACAAGTCGCCAATATATGTCATTCTTAAAAAAGACGAATATTTGGCGAAAATGAACCTCATACTCTCTGACCAAACTAAGTTCCAAAGGGTAACGAAGGACACTACAGCCGAATTGAAAGCAAAGGTCAACAAACTGATCGAAACTGTGAACGCCAAGAATTCCGGACTCCACCTGCCAAAGATCATTGGGGAATATAAACCTGGATATGCGTATGGAAATGTCAAGACGCACAAGCCTGGAAACCCACTTCGGCCAATCATTAGCCAGATACCCACACCCACGTACAGACTGGCGAAGCGACTCAACGGCCTGCTGACTCCTTATGTTCCTTGCGCCTTCAGCCTGAAGTCTCCAAAGGAATTTGTTGACTTACTGCGGGGCACACGGGCCACAGGGATAAGAGCCTCGTTGGACGTAGAATCGCTGTTTACCAACGTACCTGTGGACGAGACAATCGGGATGATAGCCGACAGAGTGTACCGTGATCCAGCCTGTACTAATCTTGACATACCAGAAAATATTCTGAGGAAACTACTCCAAGCTTGTACTAAAGAGGCACCCTTCTTGAGCCCGGATGGGCACATGTATAAGCAAGTAGATGGGGTCGCCATGGAATCTCCCCTAGGTGTCCTGTTTGCAAACTTCTACATGGGTACCATCGAGCAAAAAGTCTTAGTCGACATGAACTTGAAACCGGCCATATACTGCAGGTATGTTGACGACATCTGCAGGAGCTGAAGAAGGCATTTGAGCAGAGTTCCGTGCTGCGTTTCACTTACGAGATGGAAAAGGATGGGAAGCTGCCCTTTCTAGATGTAACAGTCATGGAAAAGAGCGGAGGTTTCCACACTGCAGTCTACACTAAGGAAACGAACATAGGAATGTGCCTAAATGCCAACAGCGACTGCCCAGACAGGTACAAGAGGAGTGTTGTTAACGCATATGTCGACCGTGCTCTCAGCCACAGCTCAGAATGGAAGCAAGTCGACGAAGAACTCTGTAGGGTAAGGTAGGTCCTATTCAACAACGGCTTCTCCAATGGTTTCGTCGAAGACATCATAAGAAGGAAAGTGAAACGTCATGCAACCTCTGAAGAGACAACTAACACAACACCTATACCCCCTATTAGACTATTTTACAGGAACTTCTTTTCCACAGCTCATAAAACGGAAGAAAGGGTCCTGAAAGATATTGTTAATAGAAACGTTATCCCTACAGACAAAAATCAGTGGATACAACTGACGATTTACTATAAAACCAGAAAAACGGCCAGCCTACTCATGAGAAACTCTCCAGACACAGCGCAGAACGCTTTAAAAGAGACCAACGTCGTCTATGCCTTCAAATGCCCACTTGGGGACTGTAAGCTCCAAAAAACCCAGTATATAGGCAAGACAACAACATCTCTTTCTAGGCGTTTAACGATGCATAAGCAACAGGGCTCCATTAAGGAACATATAATCTCTTCCCACAACTAAACCATCGCCAGAGAAATCCTAGTAAACAACACAGAAATCATCGATAGACACAGCGGTAGCAGACGGCTTGACGTTTGCAAGGCACTGCACATTAAGAAGTCAACACCAGAAATCAACAGCCAATTAATGCACAACTATATTCTACCCACCTCAAGACTCCACTCCAATATAGAAGCATCAAGAAATATGGACCAATAGGCTTTCTACAATCACTTCCATTTCAATACCCATTGTTTCGTGTTCTGTCTTGTGTTGACGAAATTAATACCCTATTAAATACCACCTCAACCCATCCACCTCACTCAAATGTAGATATAAACAAATCGGAGATATGTAAGTTCTATTCAGTTGTGTATGTGTAAAGTCTTTGAAAATGTAATAAGTTTTACGAAACGCGCTCAAGTGTCGCATCAGACTAGAAATAAAAATGAATTTTGGAGAATTGATTTTTGAATTACCTCCAACAGTGAAAAGAAATGTACGAAAGATTGAGAAAATTCGTGTTAGAATTATTAATCTTACTATTTCGGTCATATTTAATAATATATGTCTACAGGAAAGACTGCTACCAAAATATACTAATATATATATATATATATATATATATATATATATATATATATATATATATATATATATATATATATATATATATATATATATATATATACATATATATATATATATATATATATATATATATATATATATATATATATATATATATATATATATATATATATATATATATATATATATATATGTCGTACCTAGTAGCCAGAACGCACTTCTCGGCCTACTATGCAAGGCCCGATTTGCCTAATAAGCCAAGTTTTCCTGAATTAATATATTTTCTCCAATTTCTTTCTTATGAAATGATAAAGCTACCCATTTCATTATGTATGAGGTAAAAAAAATTTTATTGGAGATAAAATTATCGTAGATATATGACCGAACCTAACCAACCCTACCTAACCTAACCTAACCTATCTTAATAGGTTAGGTTAGGTTAGGTAGCCGAAAAAGTTAGGTTAGGTTAGGTTAGGTAGGTTAGGTAGTCGAAAAACAATTAATTCATGAAAACTTGGTTTATTAGGCAAATCAGGCCTTGCATAGTAGGCTGAGAAGTGCGTTCTGGCTACTAGGTACGACATATATATATATATATATATATATATATATATATATATATATATATATATATATATATATATATATATATATATATATATATATATATAAATATATATATATTAGTATATTTTGGTAGCAGTCTTTCCTGTAGACATATATATATATATATATATATATATATATATATATATATATATATATATATATATATATATATATATATATATATAAATATATATATATATATATATATATATATATATATATATATATATATAAATATATAAATATATATATATATATATATATATATGTATATATATATATGTATATATATATATATATGTATATATATATATATATATATATATATATGTATATATATATATATATATATATATATATATATATATATATATATATATATATATATATATATATATATATATATATATATATATATATATATATATATATATATATATATATATGTCGTACCTAGTAGCCAGAACGCACTTTTCAGCCTACTATACAAGGCCCGGTTTGCCTAATAAGCCAAGTTTTCCTGAATTTAAATATTTTCTCTAATTTTTTTCATATGAAATGATAAAGCTACCCATTTCATTATGTATGAGGTAAAAAAAATTTTATTGGAGTTAAAATTAACGTAGATATATGACCGAACCAAACCAACCCTACCTAACCTAATCTATCTTTATAGGTTAGGTTAGGTTAGGTAGCCGAAAAAGTTAGGTTAGGTTAGGTTAGGTAGGTTAGGTAGTCGAAAAACAATTAATTCAAGAAAACTTGGCTTATTAGGCAAATCGGGCCTTGCATAGTAGGCTGAGAAGTGCGTTCTGGCTACTAGGTACGACATATATATATATATATATATATATATATATATATATATATATATATATATATATATATATATATATATATATATATATATATATATATGTCTTAGTGTGGTGGTTTGTGTGGTAGTGTGGTGAGTATGTGGAAGTGTGGTGGGGTGTATGGTAGTGTAGTGGGGGTGTGTGGTAGTGTGGTGGGGAGGGTGGTAGTGTGATGAGGTGTGTGTGGTAGTGTGGTGGGGTGTGTGGTAGTGTGGTGGAGTGTGTAGTAGTGTACTGGAGTGTGTTGTAGTGTGGTGGAGTTGTCTGGTAGTGTGGTGGGGTGTGTAGTAGTATGGTGGGGTTGTGTGGTAGTGTGGTGGGGTGTGTGGTAGTGTGATGAGGTGTGTGTGGTAGTGTGGTGGAGTGTGTGGTAGTGTGGTGGGGTGTGTGGTAGTGTGATGGATTGTGTGATAGTGTGGTGAGGTGAATGGAAGTGTGGTATTGTGGTCGGATTGTGTGGTTGTGTGGTGGGGGTGTGTGGTAGTGAGGTGTCGGTGTATGGAAGTGTGGTGGGGTATGTGGTAGTGTGGTGGTGTGTGTGGTAGTGTGGTGGGGTGAATGGAAGTGTAGTGGGTTGTGTGGTAGTGTGGTGGGGTGTGAGGTGGTAGTGTAGAGGGGGGTGATGTAGTGTAGTGGGGTTTGTGGTTGTGTGGTGGGGTTGTTTGGTAGTGTGGTGGGGTGTGTAGTAGTGTGGTGGGGTTTGTGGTAGTGTGTGTGGTGGGGTGAATGGTAGTGTGGAGGGTGTGTGGTATTGTGGTCGGATTGTGTGGTTGTGTGGTGGGGTGTGTGGTAGTGAGGTGGGGGTGTGTGGTAGTGTGGTGGGGTGTGTGTGCTAGTGTGGAGGGGTGAATGGTAGTGAGGTGGGTTGTGTGGTAGTGTGGTGGGGTGTGTGATAGTGAGATGGGGTGTGTAGTAGTGTGGTTGGTAGTGTGGTGGGGTGTGTGATAGTATTGTGGTGAGGTGTGTGGTATTGTGGTGGGATATATGTGGGGGTGTGTGGTAGTTTGGTGGGGTGACTGGTAGTGTGGTGGGGTGTGTGTTATTGTGGTCGGATTGTGTGGTTGTGTGGTAGGGGTGTGTGATAGTGAAGTGGGTGTGTGTGGTAGTGTGGTGGGGTGTGTGGTAGTGTGGTGGTGTGTGTGGTAGTGTGGTGGGGTGAATGGTAGTGTGGAGGGTAGTGTGGTGGGGTGTGAGGTGGTAGTGTAGAGGGGTGTGTGGTAATGTGGCTGGGTGTGTGATAGTGTGGTGGGGTGTGTTGTAGTGTGGTGGGGTTGTGTGGCAGTGTGGAGGAGACGTGTGGTAGTGTGGTGGAGTGTTAAGTAGTGTTGTGGGGTTGTGTGAGAGTGTAGTGAGTTGTGTGTTTTTGTGCGTTAGAGTAGTGGGGATGTGTGGTAGTATGATGGGTTGTGTGGTAGAGTTGTGGGGTTGTGTGGTAGAGTGGTGGGGATTGTGTGGTAGAGTGGCAGGGGTGTGTGGTAGTGTGGAGGAGTTGTAGTATTGTCGTGGGGTGTGTGGTAGTGTGATGGTGGTGTGTGGTAGTGTGAAAGGGTTGTAAGGCAGTGTGGTAGGGGTGTATGGTAGTGTGATGAGGGTGTGTTGTAGTGTGGTGGGTTGTGTAGTATTGTGGTGGGATGTGTCTTAGTGTGGTGGTGTGTGTGGTAGTGTGTTGAGTATGTGGAAGTGTGGTGGGGGTGTATGGTAGTGTGGTGGGTGGGTGTGGTAGTTTGGTGGGGAGTGTGGTAGTGTGATGAGGTGTGTGTGGTAGTGTGGTGGGGTGTGTGGTAGTGTGGTGGCGTGTGTAGTAGTGTACTGGAGTGTGTGGTAGTGTGGTGGGGTGTGTAGTAGTATGCTGGGGTTATGTGGTAGTGTAATGAGGTGTGTGTGGTAGTGTGGTGGAGTGTGTGGTAGTGTGGTGGGGTGTGTGGTAGTGTGGTCGGGTTTTGTAGAATTGTGGTGGGATGTGTTGTGGTGTGTGTGGTAGTGTGGTGGGGTGTGTGGTAGTATGGTCGGGGTGTGTGGCAGTGTGGAGGAGACGTGTGGTAGTGTGGAGTGGGAAGTAGTGTGGTGGGGTTGTGTGACAGTAATTACCTAAGTGTAGTTACAGGATGAGAGCTGCGCTCGTGGTGTCCCTTCTTCAAAGTTTGGTGGTGTGTGTGGAAGTGTGTTGAGTATGTGGAAGTGTGGTGGGGGTGTATGGTAGTTTGCTGGGTGTGTGTGGTAGTGTGGTGGGGAGTGTGGTAGTGTGATGAGGTGTGTGTGGTAGTGTGGTGTGGTGTGTAGTAGTATGGTGGGGTTGTGTGGTAGTGTGATGAGGTGTGTGTGGTAGTGTGGTGGAGTGTGTGGTAGTGTGGTGGGGTGTGTGGTAGTGTGGTCGGGTTGTGTTGAATTGTGGTGGGATGTGTGGTGGTGTGTGTGGTAGTGTGGTGGGGTGTGTGTTTTGGTGCGTTAGAGTTGTGGGGATGTGTGGTAGTATGATGGGTTGTGTGGTAGAGTTGTGGGGTTGTGTGGTAGAGTGGTGGGGATTGTGTGGTAGTACTGTGGAGTTATGGAGTTCAGTGGTGGGGTTGTGTGGTAGAGTGGCAGGGGTGTGTGGTAGTGTGGAGGGGTTGTAGTATTGTGGTGGGGTGTGTGGTAGTGTGATGGGGGTGTGTGGTAGTGTGAAAGGGTTGTAAGGTAGTGTGGTAGGGGTGTGTGGTAGTGTGATGAGAGTGTGTTGTAGTGTGGTGGGGTTGTGTAGTATTGTGGTGGGATGTGTCGTAGTGTGGTGGTGTGTGTGGTAGTGTGTTGAGTATGTGGAAGTGTGGTGGGGATGTATGGTTGTGTGGTGGGTGTGAGTGGTAGTGTGGTGGGGAGTGTGGTAGTGTGATGAGGTGTGTGTGGTAGTGTGGAGGGGTGTGTGGCAGTGTGGTTGCGTGTGTAGTATTGTACTGGAGTGTGTGGTAGTGTGGTGGGGTTGTCGGGTAGTGTGGTGGGGTGTGTAGTAGTATAGTGGGGTTGTGTGGTAGTGTGATGAGGTGTGTGTGGTAGTGTGGTGGAGTGTGTGGTAGTGAGGTGGGGTGTGTGGTAGTGTGGTCGGGTTGTGTAGAATTGTGGTGGGATGTGTGGTGGTGTGTGTGTAGTAGTGTGGTGGGGTGTGTGGTAGTATGGTGGGGGTGTGTGGTAGTGTGGTGGGAGTGTGTGGTAGTTTGTTCCGTTGTGTATTATTGAGGAGGGGTGAGTGGTAGTGTGGTGGCGTATGTAGTAGTGTAGTGGGGTGTGTGGTAGTGTCGTCGGGTTGTTTGGAAGTGTGGTGGGGTGTGTAGTAGTTTGGTGGGGTTTGTGGTAGTGTGGTGGGGTGTGTGGTAGTGTGATGGGGTTTGTATAGTAGTGTGGTGGGGTGTGTAGTAGTGTGGTGGAGTTTGTGGTAGTGTGGTGTGTGGTAGTGTGATGGGGTGTGTGTGGTAGTGTGGTGGGGTGTGTGGTAGTGTCATGGGGTGTGTAATAGTGTTGTAGGGTGAGTAGAATTGTGGTGAGGTTTGTGGTATTGTGGCCGGATTGTGTGGTGGGGGTGTGTGGTAGTGTGGTGGGGTGTGTGTTAGTGTGGTGGGGTGTGTGATAGTGTGGTAGGGTGTGTGGTGGGGTGAATGGTAGTGTGGAGAGTGTGTGGTATTGTGGTCGGATTGTGTGGTGGGGTGTGTGGTAGTGAGGTGGGGGTGTGTGGTAGTGTGGTGGGGTGTGTGGTGGTGTGTGTGCTAGTGTGGTGGGGTGAATGGTAGTGAGGTGGGTTGTGTGGTAGTGTGGTGGTAGTGTAGAGGGGGGGCGATGTAGTGTGGTGGGGTTGTATGGTAGTGTGGTGGGGTGTTTGATAGTGTACTCACCTAGTTGTGCTTGAGGGGGTTGAGCTCTGGCTCTTTGGTCCCGCCTCTCAACTGTCAATCAACAGGTGTACAGGTTCCTGAGCCTATTGGGCTCTATCATATCTACACTTGAAACTGTGTATGGAGTCAGCGTCCACCACATCACTTCCTAATGCATTTCATTTGTCAACCACTCTGACACTAAAAAAGTTCTTTCTAATATCTCTGTGGCTCATTTGGGCACTCAGTTTCCACCTGTGTCCCCTAGTGCGAGTGCCCCTTGTGTTAAACAGCCTGTCTTTATCAACCCTGTCAATTCCCTTGAGGATCTTGAATGTGGTGATCATGTCCCCCCTAACTCTTCTGTCTTCCAAAGACTTCTGTGTGATGGGGTGTGTGTGGTTGTGTGGTTGGTAGTGTGGTGGGGTGTGTGATAGTATTGTGGTGAGGTGTGTAATAGTGTAGTGGGGTGTATGTGGGGGTGTGTGGTAGTTTGGTGGGGTGACTGGTAGTGTGGTGGGGTGTGTGTTATTGTGGTCAGATTGTGTGGTTGTTTGGTGTGGGTGTGTGGTAGTGAAGTGGGTGTGTGTGTTAGTGTGGTGGGGTGTGTGGTAGTTTGGTGGTGTGTGTGGTAGTGTGGTGGGGTGAATGGTAGTGTGGTGGGTAGTGTGGTGGGGTGTGAGGTGGTAGTGTAGAGGGGTGTGTGGTAATGTGGTTGGGTGTGTGATAGTGTGGTGGGGTGTGTTGTAGTGTGGTGGGGTTGTGTGGCAGTGTGGAGGAGACGTGTGGTAGTGTGGTGGAATGTGAAGTAGTGTGGTGGGGTTGTGTGAGAGTGTAGTGGGTTGTGTGTTTTTGTGCGTTAAAGTAGTGGGGATGTGTGGTAGTACGATGGGTTGTGTGGTAGAGTTGTGGAGTTGTGTGGTAGAGTGGTGGGGATTGTGTGGTAGTACTGTGGAGTTATGGAGTTCAGTGGTGAGGTTGTGTGGTAGAGTGGCAGAGGTGTGTGGTACTGTGGAGGGGTTGTAGTATTGTGGTGGGGTGTGTGGTAGTGTGGTGGGGGTGTGTGGTAGTGTGAAAGGATTGTAAGGTAGTGTGGTAGGGGTGTGTGGTAGTGTGATGAGGGTGTGTTGTAGTGTGTGGGGTTGTGTAGTATTGTGGTGGGATGAGTCGTAGTGTGGTGGTGTGTGTGGTGGGGGTGTATGGTAGTGTGGTGGGTGTGTGAGGTAGTGTAGTGGGAGTGTGGTAGTGTGATGAGGTGTGTGTAGTAGTGTGATGAGGTGTGTGTGGTAGTGTAGTGGGGTGTGTGGTAGTGTGGTGGCTTGTGAAGTAGTGTACTGGAGTGTGTGGTAGTGTGGTGGGGTTGTCTGGTAGTGTGGTGGGGTGTGTAGTAGTATGGTGGGGTTGTGTGGTAGTGTGGTGGGGTGTGTGGTAGTGTGATGAGGTGTGTGTGGTAGTGTGGTGGAGAGTGTGGTAGTATGGTGGGGGTGTGTAGAATTGTGGTGGGATGTGTGGTGGTGTGTGTGGTAGTGTGGTGGGGTGTGTGGTAGTATGGTGGGGGTGTGTGGTAGTGTGGTGGGGGTGTGTGGTAGTTTGTAGGGTTGTGTATTATTGAGGATGGGTGTGTGGTAGTGTGGTGGCGTGTGTAGTAGTGTAGTGGGGTGTGTGGGAGTCTCGTCGGTTTGTTTGGTAGTGTGGTGGGGTGTGTAGTAGTGTGGTTGGGTTTGTGGTAGTGTGGTGGGGTGTGTGTTAGTGTGATGGGGTTTGTATAGTAGTGTGGTGGGGTGTGTGGTAGTGTGGTGGGGTGTGTGGTAGTGTGGTGGGGTGTGTGGTAGTGTGGTGGGGTATGTGGTATTGTGGTCGGATTGTGTGGTGGGGGTGCGTGGTAGTATGGTGGGGGGGTGTGGTAGTGTGGTGGGGTGTGTGGTAGTGTGGTGGGGTGAATGGAAGTGTGGTGGAGTGTGTGGTATTGTGGTCGGATTGTGTGGTTGTGTGGTGGGGGTGTGTGGTAGTGAGGTGATGGGTGTATGGAAATGTGGTGGGGTATGTGGTAGTGTGGTGGTGTGTTTGGTAGTGTGATGGGGTGAATGGAAGTGTAGTGGTTTGTTTGGTTGTGTGGTGGGGTGTGAGGTGGTAGTGTAGAGGGGGTAGATGTAGTGTAGTGGGGTTTGTGGTTGTGTGGTGGGGTTGTTTGGTAGTGTGGTGGGGTTGTTTGGTTGTGTGGTGGGGTGTGTTGTAGTGTGGTGGGGTTTGTGGTAGTGTGGTGGGGTGTGTGGTAGTGTGAGGGGGTGTGTGTGGTAGTGTGGTGGGGTGTGTGGTAGTGTCATGGGGTGTGTAATAGTGTTGTAGGGTGAGTAGAATTGTGGTGAGGTTTGTGGTATTGTGGCCGGATTGTGTAGTAGGGGTGTGTGGTAGTGTGGTGGGGTGTGTGTTAGTGTGGTGGGGTGTGTGATTGTGTGGTAGGGTGTGTGGTGGGGTGAATGGTAGTGTGGAGAGTGTGTGGTCGGATTGTGTGGTGGGGTGTGTGGTAGTGAGGTGGGGGTGTGTGGTATTGTGGTGGGGTTTGTGGTGATGTGTGTGCTAGTGTGGTGGGGTGAATGGTAGTGAGGTGGGTTGTGTGGTAGTGTGGTGGTAGTGTAGAGGGGGGGGGGCGATGTAGTGTGGTGGGGTTGTATGGTAGTGTGGTGGGGTGTTTGATAGTGTACTCACCTAGTTGTACTCACCTAGTTGTGCTTGCGGGGGTTGAGATCTGGCTCTTTGGTCCCGCCTCTCAACTGTCAATCAACAGGTGTACAGGTTCCTGAGCCTATTGGGCTCTATCATATCTACACTTGAGACTGTGTATGGAGTCAGCCTCCACCACATCACTTCCTAATGCATTTCATTTGTCAACCACTCTGACACTAAAAAAGTTCTTTCAAATATCTCTGTGGCTCATTTGGGCACTCAGTTTCCACCTGTGTCCCCTAGTGCGTGTGCCCCTTGTGTTAAACAGCCTGTCTTTATCAACCCTGTCAATTCCCTTGAGGATCTTGAATGTGGTGATCATGTCCCCCCTAACTCTTCTGTCTTCCAAAGAATTCTGTGTGATGGGGTGTGTGTGGTAGTGTGGTTGGTAGTGTGGTGGGGTGTGTGATAGTATTGTGATGAGGTGTGTAATAGTGTGGTGGGGTGTATGTGGGGGTGTGTGGTAGTTTGGTGGGGTGACTGGTAGTGTGGTGGGGTGTGTGTTATTGTGGTCAGATTGTGTGGTTGTTTGGTGGGGGTGTGTGGTAGTGAAGTGGGTGTGTGTGGTAGTGTGGTGGGGTGTGTGGTAGTTTGGTGGTGTGTTTGTTAGTGTGGTGGGGTGAATGGTAGTGTGGTGGGTAGTGTGGTGGGGTGTGAGGTGGTAGTGTAGAGGGGTGTGTGGTAATGTGGTTGGGTGTGTGATAGTGTGGTGGGGTGTGTTGTAGTGTGGTGGGGTTGTGTGGCAGTGTGGAGGAGACGTGTGGTAGTGTGGTGGAATGTGAAGTAGTGTGGTGGGGTTGTGTGAGAGTGTAGTGGGTTGTGTGTTTTTGTGCGTTAGAGTAGTGGGGATGTGTGGTAGTATGATGGGTTGTGTGGTAGAGTTGTGGAGTTGTGTGGTAGAGTGGTGGGGATTGTGTGGTACTACTGTGGAGTTATGGAGTTCAGTGGTGAGGTTGTGTGGTAGAGTGGCAGGGGTGTGTGGTAGTGTGGAGGGGTTGTAGTATTGTGGTGGGGTGTGTGGTAGTGTTGTGGGGGTGTGTGGTAGTGTGAAAGGATTGTAAGGTAGTGTGGTAGGGGTGTGTAGTAGTGTGATGAGGGTGTGTTGTAATGTGTGGGGTTGTGTAGCATTGTGGTGGGATGTGTCGTAGTGTGGTTGTGTGTGTGGTAGTGTGTTGAGTATGTGGAAGTGTGGTGGGGGTGTATGGTAGTGTGGTGGGTGTGTGAGGTAGTGTAGTGGGAGTGTGGTAGTGTGATGAGGTGTGTGTGGTAGTGTAGTGGGGTGTGTGGTTGTGTGGTGGCTTGTGTAGTAGTGTACTGGAGTGTGTGGTAGTGTGGTGGGGTTGTCTGGTAGTGTGGTGGTGTGTGTAGTAGTATAGTGGGGTTGTGTGGTAGTGTAGTGGGGTGTGTGGTAGTGTGATGAGGTGTGTGTGGTAGTGTGGTGGAGTGTGTGGTAGTATTGTGGTGGTGTGTAGAATTGTGGTGGGATGTGTGGTGGTGTGTGTGGTAGTGTGGTGGGGTGTGTGGTAGTATGGTGGGTGTGTGTGGTAGTGTGGTGGGGGAGTGTGGTAGTTTGTTGGGTTGTGTATTATTGAGGAGGGGTGTGTGGTAGTGTGGTGGCGTGTGTAGTAGTGTAGTGGGGTGTGTGGGAGTCTCGTCGGGTTGTTTGGTAGTGTGGTGGGGTGTGTAGTAGTGTGGTTGGGTTTGTGGTAGTGTGGTGGGGTGTGTGTTAGTGTGATGGGGTTTGTATAGTAGTGTGGTGGGGAGTGTGGTAGTGTGGTGGGGTTTGTGGTAGTGTGGTGGGGTGTGTGGTAGTGTGGTGGGGTATGTGGTATTGTGGTCGGATTGTGTGGTGGGGGTGTGTGGTAGTATGGTGGGGGGGGTGTGGTAGTGTGGTGGGGTGTGTGGTAGTGTGGTGGGGTGAATAATAGTGTGGTGGGGTGTGCGGTGTGAGTTGTGTGCGGTGTGAGTTGAGTGGTGTGATTGTGTGGTTGTGTGTTGGGGGTGTGTGGTACTGAGGTGGGGTTGTATGGTAGTGTGGTGGGGTGAGGGGGGAGGGTAGTGGTGTGTGTGGTAGTGTGGTGGGGTGAATTGAAGTGTAGTGGGTTGTGTGGTAGTGTGGTGGGGTGTGAGGTTTTAGTGTAGAGGAGGTGTGATGTAGTGTAGTGGGGTTTGTAGCTGTGTGGTGGGGTTGTGTGGTAATGTGGTGGGGTGTGTTGTAGTGTTATGGGGTGTGTTGTAGTGTAGTGGGGTTGTGTGGCAGTGTGGAGGGGACGTGTGGTAATGTGGTGGGGTGTGTGATAGTGTGGTGGAGTGTGGGGTAGTGTGGTGGGGTAGTGTGGTGGGGTTGTGTGGTAGTGCAGTGGGTTTTTTGGTTTTGTGGTGGGTTTGTGTGATAGTGTGTTGGGGTTGTATGATAGAGTGGTGGGGATGTGTGGTAGTATGATGGGTTGTGTGGTAGAGTTGTGGTGTTGTATGGTAGAGTTGTGGGGGTTGTGTGGTAGTACTGTGAGGTTGTGTGGTTGAGTGGTGGGTTTGTGTGGTAGAGTAGTGGGGGTGTGTGGTAGTGTGGTTAGTTGTGTGGTAGTGTGGTGGGATATGTGGTAGTGTCGTGGTGTTTCTGGTACTATGGAGGGGTGAGTGATAGTGTTGTGAGGTGAGTAGTATTGTGGTGAGGTGTGCGCTAGTGTGGTGGGGTGTGTGGCAGTGTTGTGGGGTGTGTGGTAGTGTGTTGTGGTGTTTGGTAGTGTGGTATGACGTGTGGTAGTGTGGTGGGGTATGTGGTATTGTGGTCGGATTGTGTGGTTGTGTGGAGGGGGTGCGTGGTAGTATGGTGGAGGTGCGTGGTAGTGTGGTGGGGTATGTGTTAGTGTGGTGGTGTGTGTGGTAGTGTGGTGGGGTGAATGGAAGTGTGGTGGAGTGTGTGGTATTGTGGTCGGATTGTGTGGTTGTGTGGTGGGGGTGTATGGTAGTGAAGTTGGGGTGTATGGAAGTATGGTGGGGTATGTGGTAGTGTGGTGGTGTGTGTGGTAGTGTGGTGGGATGAATGGAAGTGTAGTGGGTTGTGTGGTAGTGTGGTGGGGTGCGGGGTGGTAGTGTACAGGGGGGTGATGTAGTGTACTGGGGTTTGTGGTTGTGTGGTGGGGTTGTGTGGTAGTGTGGTGGGGTTGTGTGGTAGTGTGGTGGGGTTGTGTGGTAATGTTGTGGGGTGTATGGTAGTGTGGTGGGGTGTGTTGTAGTGTGGTGGTGTTGTGTGGCAGTTTGGAGAGGAAGTGTGATAGTGTGGTGGGGTTGTGTGGTAGTGCAGTGAGTTGTGTTGTTTTGTGGTGGGTGGGTGTGGTAGTGTGGTGGGGTTGTGTGTTAGAGTGGTGGGGATGTGTGGTAGAGTGGTGGTGATGTGTGGTAGTACTGTGGGGTTTTGAGGTTAAGTGGTGGGGTTGTGTGGTAGGGTGGTGGGAGTGTGTGGTAGTGTGGAGGGGTTGTAGTTTTGTGGTGGGGTGTGTGGTAGTGTGGTTGGGGTGTGTGGTAGTGTGAAGGGGTTGTGTGGTAGTGCAGTCACAACTGCAAGAAAAATGACATGACTTTTCACACATGAGATGCTGTACCGATGATGATACTTTTCAAAACGCTTGTGCTCTCTAGAGTGGAGTACTGCTGCACAATGACAGCCCCTTTCAAAGCTGGAGAAATTGTTGACCTGGAGAGCGTGCAGAGATCCTTTATTGCAAGAATCCACTCAGTAAAACATCTAAATTACTGGGACCGACAAAAGAGCCTAAATCTGTTCTCCCTTGAGCGCAGGCGGGAGAGATACTTAATAATTTACACGTGGAAAATAATTGAGGGGCTGGTCCCAAACCTGCACACAGAAATAACATCACATGAGACCAGAAGACATGGCAGGATGTTCAGAATACCCCCGTTGAAAAGCAGAGGTGCAACAGGTACTCTGAGAGAAAACTCGATCAACATCTGAGGCGTGAGGCTTGAACACGCTTCCACTACACATAAGGGGCATAACTGGCCGACCCCTCACAGTGTTCAAGAGAGAACTGGATAATCACCTCCAAAGAATACCTGATCAACCAGGCTGTGACTCATACGTCAGGCTGCGAGCACCCGCGCCTAACAGCCAGGTTGATCAGTCCAGCAACCAGGAGCTCTGGTCGACGACCGGGCCGCGGGGAAACTAAGCCCCGGAAGAACCTCAAGGTAACCTCAAGGTAAGGTAGTGTGTGGTTGTGTGGTGGGTTGTGTTGTATTGTGGTGGAAGTGTGGTGGCGTGTGTAGTAGTATTGTGGGGTGTGTGGTAGTGTGGTGGGGTTGTGTACTATTGTGGTGGGATGTGTTGTAGTGTGTTGGTGTGTGTAGTAGTGTGGTGGGGTATGTGGAAGCGTGGTGGGGGTGTGTGGTAGTGTGGTGGTGGTGTGTGGTAGTTTGGTGGGTTCTTTAGTATTGTTGCGAGGTGTGTGGTAGTGTAGTGGCATGTGTAGTAGTGTAGTGGGGTGTGTGGTAGTGTGGTGGGGTTGTTTGGTAGTGTGGTATGATGTGTGGTAGTGTGGTGGGGTGTGTGGTGGGATGTGTGGTAGTTTGGTGGGGTGTGTGGTACTGTGGTGAGGTGTTTGGTAGTGTCGTATGATGTGTGGTAGTGTGGTGGGGTGTGTGGTATTGTGGTCGGATTGTGTGGGGTGTGTGGTAGTGAGGTGGGGTGTGTGGTAATGTGGTGGGGTGTGTGGTAGTGTGGTGGTAAGTGTGGCAGTGTGGTGGGGTGAATGGTAGTTTGGTGGATTGTGTAGTAGTGTGGTGGGGTGTGAGATGGTAGTGTGGTGGGGTTGTGTGGTAATGTGGTGGGGTGGGTTGTAGTGTGGTGGGGTTGTTTGGCAGTGTGGAGGGGACGTGTGGTAGTGTGGTGGAGTGTGTGGTTGTGTGGTGGGGTTGTGCGTTAGAGTGGTGGGGATGTGTTATACTATGATGGGTTGTGTGGTAGAGTTGTGGGGTTGTGTGGTAGATTGGTGGGGCTTGTGTGGTAGTACTATGATGGTTTTGAGGTTAGGTGGTGGGGTTGTGTGGTAGAGTGGTTGGGGTGTGTGGTAGTGTAGAGGGGTTGTAGTATTGTGGTAGTGTGGTGGGGGTGTGTGGTAGTGTGAAGGGGTTGTGTTGTATTGTGGTGGGGTGTGTGGAAGTATGGTAGCGTGTGTAATAGTATAGTGGGGTGTGTGGTAGTGTGGTGGAGTTGTGTAGTATTGTGGTGGGATGTGTTGTCGTGTGGTGGTGGGTGTGGTGGTGTGGTGGAGTATGTGGAAGTGTTGTGGGGTTGTGTGGTAGTGTGGTGGGGGTGTGTGGTCGTGTGGTGGGGGGGGTGGTAGTGTGGTGGTGGTGTATGGTAGTTTGGTGGGTTCTTTAGTATTGTTGCGAGGTATGTGGTAGTGTGGTGGGGTGTGTAGTAGTGTAGTGGGGTGGGTGGTAGTGTGGTGGGGTTGTTTGGTAGTGTGGTGGGGTGTGTAGTAGTGTAGTGGGGTTGTGTGGTAGTGTTGTGGGTTGTGTGGTAGTGAGATGGGGTGTGTGTGGTAGTGTGGTGGGGTGTGTGGTAGTGAGGTGGGGTGTGTGATAGTGTTGTAGGGTGAGTAGTATTGCGGTGAGGTGTCTGGTAGTGTGGTCGGGTGTATGGTTTGTTGTGTGGTAGTTTGGTGGGGTGTGTGGTACTGTGGTGTGGTGTTTGGTAGTGTGGTATGATGTGTGGTAGTGTGGTGGGGTGTGTGGTATTGTGGTCGGATTGTGTGGTTGTGTGGTGGGGGGTGTGTGGTAGTGAGGTGGGGGTGTGTGGTAGTGTGGTGGGGTGTGAGGCAGTGTTGTGGTGTGTGTTGTAGTGTGGTGGGGAAAATGGTAGTTTGGTGGACTGTGTAGTAGTGTGGTGGGGTGTGAGGTGGTAGTGTAGAGGGGTGTGTGGTAGTGTGGTGGGGTTTGTGGTTGTGTGGTATTGTGGTGGGGTTGTGTGGTAGTGTGGTGGGGTTGTGTGGTAATGTGGTGGGTTGTGTTGTAGTGTGGTGGGGTTGTGTGGCAGTGTGGAGGGGACGTGTGGTAGTGTGGTGGAGTGTGGTAGTGTGGTGGAGTGTGTGGTAGCGTGGTGGGGTCGTTTGGTAGTGTGGTGGGGTTGTGTGGTAGTGTGGTGAGGTTGTGTGGTTGTGTGGTTGTGTGGTGGGGTGTGTGTTAGTGTGGTGGGGTTGTGTGGTAGTATTGTGAGATTGTGGTAGTGTGGTTAGTTGTGTGGTAGTGTGGTGGGATTTGTGTTAGTGTGGTGTGTTTGTGGTACTATGGAGGGGTGAGTGATAGTGTTGTAGGGTGAGTAGTATTGTGGTGAGGTGTGCGATAGTGTTGTGGGGTGTGTGGTAGTGTGGTGGGGTTGTGTGGTAGTGTGGTGAGTTTGTGTGGTATTGTGGTGGGGTGTGTGGTAGTGAGGTGGGGTGTGTGGTAGTAGTGAGGTGGGGTTTTTGGTAGTGTGGTGGGGTGTGTGGTAATGAAGTGGGGTGTGTGGTAGTATGGTGAGATTGTGGTAGTGTGGTTAGTTGTGTGGTAGTGTGGTGGGATTTGTGTTAGTGTGGTGTGTTTGTGGTACTATGGAGGGGTGAGTGATAGTGTTGTAGGGTGAGTAGTATTGTGGTGAGGTGTGCGATAGTGTTGTGGGGTGTGTGGTAGTGTGGTGGGGTTGTGTGGTAGTGTGGTGAGTTTGTGTGGTATTGTGGTGGGGTGTGTGATAGTGAGGTGGGGTGTGTGGTAGTGTGGTGGGGTGTGTAGTAGTGAGGTGGGGTTTTTGGTAGTGTGGTGGGGTGTGTGGTAATGAAGTGGGGTGTGTGGTAGTGTGGTCGGGAAGTGTGGTAGTGTGGTGGGGTTGTTTGGTAGTGTGGTGGGGGGTGTGGTAGTGTTATTTGGGTGTGTGATTGTGTGGTGGGGTGTGTGGTAGTGAGGTGGGGTGTGTAGTAGTGTGGTGGGGTGTGTGGTAGTGTTATGGGGGGGGTGTGGTAGTGTGGTGGGGGTGTGTGGTAGTGTTATGGGGGTGTGTGGTAGTGTGATGGGGTGTGTGGTAGTGTTGTGGGGAGTGTGCTAGTGTGGTGGGGGTGTGTTGTAGTGTGGAGGTGTGTGGTAGTGTGTTGGGATTGTGTGGTAGTGTGGTGGGGTTGCGATGTAAAGTGGCGGGTATGTGTGGTAGTGTTGACAATTGTGTGGTAGAATTGCGGGGTTGTGTTGTACAGTGGTGGGGTGTGTGGTAGTGTGGTGGTGTGTGTGGTAGTGTGTTGGGGTTGTGTGGTAGTATGGTGGGGTTGTGTGGTAGAGCGGTGGGGTTGTGTGGGAGAGTGGTGGGGGTGTGTGGTAGTGTGGTGGGGCTGTGTAGTATTGTGGTGGGGTGTGTGGTAGTGTGGTATGATGTGTGTGGTAGTGTGGTTGGGTTGTGTGGTAGTGTGGTGGGGTTTGTGGTATGTGGTGGGAAGTGTGGTTTTTTCGTGGGGTGTGTAGTAGTGTAATGGGGTTTTGTGGTAGTGTGGTAGGGTGTGTTGTAGTGTGGTAGAGTGTGTGGTAGTGTTATGGGTGTGTGTGGCATTGTGGTGGGATGTGTGATAGTATTATGGGGTTGTGTAGTACTGTGGTGGGTTTGTGAAGTATTGTGGTGGAGTGTGTAATAGTGTTGTGGTGTGTGTGGAATTGTGGTAAGCTGTGTGGTTGTGCGATGGGGTGTTTGGTAGTATTAAGGGGTTGTGTGGTAGTGTGGTGGAGCTGTGTCGTAGTGTGGTTGAGTGTGTGGTACTATGGTCGGGTGTGTGATAGTGTTGTGGGGTGAGTAGTATTGTGGTGAGGTGTGTGGTAGTGTAGTGGGGCTGTGTGGTGGGGTGTGGGGTAGTGTGGTGGAGTGTAGGGTAGTGTGGTGGGGTGTGGGGTAGTGTGGTGGGGTTGTGTAGTATTGTCGTGGGGTGTGTGGTAGTGTGGTGGGGTGTGGAAGTGTAGTGAGGTTGTGTAATATTGTGATGGCGTGTGTGGTAGTGTGTTGGGGTGTGTGTTAGTGTGGTGGGGTGTGTGATAGTGGGGTGGGATGTGTGATAGTGTTGTGGGGTTAGAAGTATTGTGGTGAGGTTGTGTGGTAGTGTAGTGGGTTGTGTGGTTTTGTGGTGGGTATGTGTTGTAGTGTGGTGGGGTTGTGTTAGAGTGGTGAGGATGTGTGGTAGAGTGGTGGTGGTTGTGTGGTAGTTCTGTGGGGTTGTGTGGATGAGTGGTGGGGTTGTGTGGTAGAGTGGTGGGTGTGTGTGGTAGTGTGGAGGGGTTGTAGTATTGTGGTGGGGTGTGTGGTAGTGTGGTAGGGGTGTGTGGTAGAGTGACGCGGTTGTATGGTAGTGTGGTGGGGGTGTGTGGTAGTGTGACGAGGGTGTGGGGTAGTGTGGTGGGTTGTGTTGTATTGTGGTGAGGTGTGTGGTACTGTGATGGGGTTCTATAGTATTGTGGTGGGATGTGTCATAGTGTGGTGGTGTGTGTGGTTGTGTGGTGAGTATGTGGAAGTTTGGTGGGGTTGTGTGGTAGGGTAGTTGGGGCGTGTGGTAGTGTGGAGAGGGTGTGTGGTAGTGTGGTATTGGTGTGTGGTAGTTTGGTGGGTTCTTTAGTATTGTGGTGAGGTGTGTGGTAGTGTGGTGGCGTGTGTAGTAGTGTAGTGGGGTGTGTGTGGTAGTGTGGTGGGGTTGTTTGGTAGTGTGGTGGGGTTAGTAGTGTGGTGGGGTTGTGTGGTGGGGTTTGTGTTAGGGTGTGTAGTAGTGTGATGAGGTGTGTGGTAGTATGATGGGGTTGTGTGGTAGTGTAATGGGGTTGTGTGGTGGGGTGTGTGGTAGTGTGGTGGGGTTGTATGGTAGTGTGGTGGGGTGTGTAATAGTGTGGTGGGGGAGTGTGATAGTGTGGTGCGGTTTATGGTAGTGTAGTGGGGTGTGTGGTAATGTGGTGGGGGTGTGGTAGTGTGGTAGGGTGTGTGTTGTAGTGTGGTTGGGTTGTGTGGTAGTGTGGTGGGGTTTGTGGTATGTGGTGGGATGTGTGGTTTTTTCGTGGGGTGTGTGGTAGTGTAGTGGGGTTTTGTGGTAGTGTAGTGGGGTGTGTTGTAGTGTGGTAGAGTGTGTGGTATTGTTATGGGTGTGTGTGGTAGTGTGGAGGGTGTGTGTGGTAGTGTGGTGTTGGTGTGTGGTAGTTTGGTAGGTTTGGTAGTAGTGTAGTGGGATGTGTGGTTGTGTGGTGGGGTTTTTTGGTAGTGTGGTGGGGTGTGTAGTAGTGTGGTGGGGTTGTGTGGTAGTGTGGTGGGGAGTGTGGTAGTGTGATGAGGTGTGTGTGGTAGTGTGGTGGGGTGTGTGGTAGTGTGGTGGGGTTGTGTGGTAGTCTTGTAGGGTAGTGTGGTAGTTTGGTGGGATAGTGTGGTGGGGTGTGTGGTAGGGTGTGTAGTAGTGTGATGAGGAGTGTGGTAATATAGTGGGGTTGTGTGGTAGTGTAATGGGGTTGCGTGGTAGTGTGGTGGGTTGTGTGGTAGTATGATGGGGTTGTGAGGTACTGTGGTGGGGTGTATGGGAGTTTTATGAGGTTGTGTTGTAGTGTAGTGGGGTTGAGTAGTATTGTGTTGGGGTTGTGTGGTAGAGTGGTGGGGATGTGTGGTAGTGTGGTTAGTTGTGTGGTGGTGTGGTGGGATATGTACTTACCTAGTTGTACTCACCTAATTGTGCTGACGAGGGTTGAGCTTTGGCTCTTTGGTCCCGCCTCTCAACTGTCAATCAACTGGTGTATAGATTCCTGAGCCTACTGGGCTCTATCATATCTACATTTGAAACTGTGTATGAAGTCAGCCTCCACCACATCACTTCCTAGTGCATTCCATTTACTAACTACTCTGACACTGAAAAAGTTCTTTCTAATGTCTCTGTTGCTCATTTGGGTACTCAGCTTCCACCTGTGTCCCCTTGTTCGCGTCCCTCCAGTGTTGAATAGTTCATCCTTAGTTACCCGGTAGATTCCCCTGAGGATTTTGTAGGTTGTGATCATGTCCCCCTTACTCTTCTGTCTTCCAGTGATATGTGGTAGTGTGGTGGTGTTTGTGGTACTATGGAGGGGTGAGTGATAGTGTTGTGGGGTGAGTAGTATTGTGGTGAGGTGTGCGATAGTGTGGTGGGGTGTGTGGTAGTGTGGTGGGGTGTGTGGTAGTGTGTTGTGGTGTTTGGTAGTGTGGTATGATGTGTTGTAGTGTGGTGGAGTATGTGGTATTGTGGTCGGATTGTGTGGTTGTGTGGTGGGGGTGTGTGGTAGTATGGTGGGGGTGTGTGGTAGTGTGGTGGGGTGTGTCGTAGTGTGATGGGATGTGTGGTAGTGTGGTGGGGTGAATGGTAGTGTGGTGGGGTGTGTGGTATTGTGGTCGGATTGTGTGGTTGTGTGGTGGGGGTGTGTGGTAGTGAGGTATGGGTGTATGGTAGTGTGGTGGGGTGTGTAGTGGGGTGTGTGGTGGTGTGTGTGGTAGTGTGGTGGGGTAAATGGAAGTGTAGTGGGTTGTGTGGTGGGGTGTGAGGTGGTAGTGTTGAGGGGGGGTTGTTGTAGTGTAGTGGGGTTTGTGGTTGTGTGGTGGGGTTGTGTGGTAGTGTGGTGGGGTTGTGTGGTAGTGTGGTGGGGTTGTGTGGTAATGTGGTGGGGTGTGTGGTAGTGTGGTGGTGTGTGTTGTAGTGTGGTGGGGTTGTATGGCAGTGTGGAGGGGACGTGTGGTAGTGTGGTGGAGTGTGTGATAGTGGATGGTGTGTGATAGTGTGATGGGGTGTGTGGTAGTGTTGTGGTAGTGTGGTGGGAATGTGTTGTAGTGTGGAAGTGTGTGGTAGTGTGGTGGGGTTGCGATGTAAAGTGGTGGGGATGTGTGGTAGTGTGGTGGTGTGTGTGGTAGTGTGTTGGGGTTGTGTGGTAGTATGGTGGGGTTGTGTGGTAGAGCGGTGGGGTTGTGTGGGAGAGTAGTGGGGGTGTGTGGTAGTGTGGTGGGGCTGTGTCGTATTGTGGTGGGGTGTGTGGTAGTGTGGTGGAGTGTTTGGTAGTGTGGTAGGGTTGTGTAGTATTGCGGTGGTATGTGTAGTAGTGTGGTAGTGTAGTGGGTTGTGTGGTAGTGTGGTGGGTTTGTGTGGAAGTGTGGTGAGGTTGTGTGGTAGAGTGGTGGGGATGTGTGTTAGTGTGGAGGGTTGTGTGGTAGAGTTGTAGGCTTGTGAGGTAGAGTGGTGGGACTTGTTTGATAGTACTGTCGGGTTGTGTGGTAGAGTGGTGGGGGTATGTGGTAGTCTGGTGGGGTTGTGTAGTATTGTGGTGGGGGGTGTGTGGTAGTGTGGTGGGTTGTTTAGTATTTTGGTGGGGTGTGTGGTAGTGTGGTGGCGTGTATAGTAGTGTAGTGGGGTGTGTGCTAGTATGGTGGTGTTGTGTAGTATTGTGGTGGGATATGTGGTAGTGAGGTGGTGTGTGTGGTAGTGTTGTGGGGGTGTGTGGTAGTGTGGTTGGGTGTGTGGTTGTGTGGTTGGGTGTGTGGTAGTGTGGTGAAGTTGTGTGGTAGTGTGATGGGGTGTTTGGTAGTGTGATGGGGGTGTGTGGTAGAATGATGGGGTGTGTGGTAGTCGTGGGGTTGTGAGGTATGTGGTGGGGTGTGTGTTTGTGTCGTGGGGTTCTGTGGTAGTAGGGTGGGGTGTGTTGTAGTGTGATAGGTGTGTGGTAGAGTGGTGGGGCTTGTGGTAGTGCAGTGGGGCTGTGTTGTGGGGTGTGGTTTAGTGTAGTGGGGTGTGGGGTAATGTGGTGGGGTTGTGTAGTATTGTCGTGGGTTGTGTGGTAGTGTGTTGGGGTGTGTGGTAGGATGTGTGATAGTGTGGTGGGATGTGTGATAGTGTTGTGGGGTGAGTAGTATTGTGGTGAGGTGTGTGGTAGTGTGTTGGGGTGTATGGTGGGGTGAGTGGTAGTGTGGTGGGGTGTGTGGTAGTGTTGTGGGGTGTGTGGTGGGGTTGGTTGTAGTATGGTGGGGTGTTTGGTAGTGTGGTGGGGTGTGTGGTAGCATGGTAGAGGTGAGTGGTAGTGAGGTGGGTTTGTGTGGTAATGTTGTGGGGGGTGTGATAAGGCGGTGATGGTGTATGGTAGTGTTGTGGGGCGTGTGTTAGTGTGGTGGGGTTGTGTGGTAGTGTGGTAGGAGTATGAGGTAGTGGGGTGGGGGTGTGTGTTAGTGTGGTGGGTTGTCTGGTATTGTGGTGGAGTGTGTGGTAGTGTCGTGGGGTGTGTGGTAGTGAGGTGGGGTTCTTGGTAGTGTGGGGGTGTGTGGTAGTAAGGTGGGGTGTGTGGTGGTGTGGTCGGGAAGTTTAATAGTGTGGTGGGGTTGTGTGGTGGGTTGTGTGGTAGTGTGGTGGGGTGTGTGGTAGTTTAGTGGGGTGTGTGGTAGTGTGGTGGGGTGTGTGGTATTGTGGTGGGGTGTGTGGAAGTGTGGTGGGGTGTGTGGTAGTGTGGTGGGGTGTGTCGTAGTGAGGTACGGTGCGTGGTTGTGTGATTGTGTTGTGTTGTAGTGTGGTGGGGTGTGTTGTAGTGTACTCACCTAGTTGTACTCACCTAGTTGTGTTTGCGGGGGTTGAGCTCTGGCTCTTTGGTCCCGCCTCTCAACCGTCAATCAACAGGTGTACAAATTCCTGAGCCTATCGGGCTCTGTCATATCTACACTTGAAACTGTGTATGGAGTCAGCCTCCACCACATCACCCCCTAATGCATTCCATTTCTCAACCACTCTGACACTAAAAAAGTTCTTTCTAATATCTCTGTGGCTCATTTGGGCACTCAGTTTCCACCTGTGTCCCCTTGTGCGTGTTCCCCTTGTGTTAAATAGACTGTCTTTATCTACCCTATCAATCCCCTTCAGAATCTTGAATGTGGTGATCATGTCCCCCCTAACTCTTCTGTCTTCCAGCGAAGTGAGGTTTAATTCCCGTAGTCTCTCCTCGTAGCTCATACCTCTCAGCTCGGGTACTAGTCTGGTGGCAAACCTTTGAACCTTTTCCAGTTTAGTCCTATCCTTGACTAGATATGGACTCCATGCTGGGGCTGCATACTCCAGGATTGGCCTGACATATGTGGTATACAAAGTTCTGAATGATTCTTTACACAAGTTTCTGAATGCCGTTCGTATGTTGGCCAGCCTGGCATATGCCGCTGATGTTATCCGCTTGATATGTGCTGCAGGAGACAGGTCTGGCGTGATATCAACCCCCAAGTCTTTTTCCTTCTCTGACTCCTGAAGAATTTCCTCTCCCAGATGATACCTTGTATCTGGCCTCCTGCTCCCTACACCTATCTTCATTACATTACATTTGGTTGGGTTAAACTCTAACAACCATTTGTTCGACCATTCCTTCAGCTTGTCTAGGTCTTCTTGAAGCCTCAAACAGTCCTCTTCTGTTTTAATCCTTCTCATAATTTTAGCATCGTGTGCAAACATTGAGAGAAATGAATCGATACCCTCCGGGAGATCATTTACATATATCAGAAACAAGATAGGACCGAGTACAGAGCCCTGTGGGACTCCACTGGTGACTTCACGCCAATCGGAGGTCTCACCCCTCACCGTAACTCTCTGCTTCCTATTGCTTAGATACTCCCTTATCCACTGGAGCACCTTACCAGCTACACCTGCCTGTCTCTCCAGCTTATGTACCAGCCTCTTATGCGGTACTGTGTCAAAGGCTTTCCGACAATCCAAGAAAATGCAGTCCGCCCAGCCCTCTCTTTCTTGCTTAATCTGTGTCACCTGATCGTAGAATTCTATCAAGCCTGTAAGGCAAGATTTACCCTCCCTGAATCCATGTTGGCGATTTGTCACGAATTCCCTTCTCTCCAGATGTGTTACCAGGTTTTTTCTCACGATCTTCTCCATCACCTTGCATGGTATACAAGTCAAGGACACTGGCCTGTAGTTCAGTGCCTCTTGTCTGTCGCCCTTTTTGTATATTGGGACCACATTCGCCGTCTTCCATATTTCTGGTAGGTCTCCCGTCTCTAGTGATTTACTATACACTATGGAGAGTGGCAAGCAAAGTGCCTCTGCACACTCTTTCAGTACCCATGGTGAGATCCCATCTGGACCAACCGCCTTTCTAACATCCAGATCCAGCAGGTGTCTCTTGACCTCCTCTCTCGTAATTTCGAACTTCTCCAAGGCCGCCTGGTTTACCTCCCTTTCTCCTAGCATAGTGACCTCACCCTGTTCTATTGTGAAGACCTCCTGGAACCTCTTGTTGAGTTCCTCACACACCTCTCTGTCATTCTCTGTATACCTGTCCTCGCCTGTTCTAAGTTTCAATACCTGTTCTTTCACTGTTGTTTTCCTTCTGATGTGACTGTGGAGTAGCTTTGGTTCGGTCTTGGCTTTGTTTGCTATATCATTTTCAAAATTTTTCTCTGCTTCTCTTCTCACCCTGACGTACTCATTCCTGGTTCTCTGGTATCTCTCCCTGCTTTCTGGTGTTCTGTTATTCCGGAAGTTCCTCCACGCCTTTTTGTTCAGTTTCTTCGCTTCCATACATGCCCTATTATACCATGGATTCTTCTGTTGCTTCTCGGATTTTTCCCTTTGGGCCGGGATGAACCTGTTTACTGCCTCCTGACACTTTTGGGTAACATAGTCCATCATACCCTGTACAGACTTATCTCTGAGGTCTGTGTCCCAAGGTATTTCACTTAGGAAACTTCTCATCTGTTCATAATTCCCCTTTCGGTATGCCAGCCTTTTGATTCCTAGTTCTTTTTGGGGGGAGATAAGTCCTAGCTCTACCAGGTACTCAAAGTTCAATACACTGTGGTCACTCATTCCCAAGGGCGCTTCCATCTTAACTTCCCTTATATCCCTTCTTCCCTTATAGTGTGGTAATGTGGTGGGGTGTGTGTAGTGTTGTTGATTTGTGGAAGTGTGGTGGTGGTGTGTAGTAGTGTGGTGAGGTGTGTGGTAGTGAGGTGGGGTGTGTGTGGTAATGATATGGGGTGTGTGTGAATAGTGTGGTGGGGTGTGTAGTTTTGTGATGGGTGGTGTGGTAGTGTGGTGCGGGTGTGTGGTATTGTGATGGGGTGTGTGGTAGTGTGGTGGAGTGTGACACTATGGTCGGGTGTGTGATAGTGTTGTGGGCTGAGTAGTATTGTGGTGAGGTGTGTGGTGGTGTGGTGAGGTGTATGGTGGGGTGTGTGGTAGTGTGGTGGGATGTGTGGTCGGGTTGTGTGGCAATGTGGTGGGGACGTGTAGTAGTGTGGTGGAGTGTGTGGTAGTTTGGTGGAGTGTGTGGTAGTGTGGTGGTGTTTTAAGATAGTGTAGTGGGGTTTGTGTGGTAAAATGGTGGGGATGTGTGGTAGTGTGGAGGGTTTTGTGGTTGAGTTGTGGGGTTGTGTGGTAGAGTTGTGGGGGGTTGTGTGGTAGTACTGTGGGGTTGTGTTGTAGAGTGGTGGGGTTGTGTGGTAGAGTGGTGGGGGATATGTAGTAGTGAAGTGGGGTTGTGTAGTATTGTTGTGGGGTGCGTGGTAGTGTGGTGTTGTGTGTAGTAGTGTTGTTGGGCGTGTGGTAGTGTGGTGGGTTTGTGTAGTATTGTGGTGGGATATGTGGATGTGTGGTGGTGTGTGTTGTAGTGTGGAGGGGGTGTGTGGTAGTGTGGTGGGGTGTATGGTTGTGTGCTTGGGGGTGTGGTAGTTTGGGGGGGTTGTGTGGTAGAGTGATGGGGTGTATGGTAGTGTGGTGGGGGTGTGGTTGTGTGGTTGGGTGTGTGGTAGTGTGGTCGGGTTGTGTGGTAGTATGGTGGGATGTGTGGTTAGGTGTGTATTCACCTAGTTGTGCTTGCCGGGGGTTGAGCTTTTGCTCTTTGGTCCCGCCTCTCAACAGTCAACCAATAGGTGTACAGGTTCCTGAGGCTATTGGGCTCTATCATATCTACACATGAAACTCTGTATGGAGTCAGCCTCCACCACATGACTTCCCAATGCATTCCATTTGACAACCACTCTGACACTAAAAACGTTCTTTCTAATATCGCTGTGGCTCATTTGGGCACTCAGTTTCCACCTATGTCCTCTTGTGCGTGTGCCCCTTGTGTTAAATAGCCTGTCTTTATCTACCCTATCAATTAACTTCAGAATCTTGAATGTAGTGATCATGTCCCCCTTAACTCTTCTGTCTTTCAACGAAGTGAGGTTTAATTCCCGTAGTCTCTCCTCGTAGCTCTTACCTCTCAGGTCGGGTACAAGTCTGGTGGCAAACCTTTGAACCTTTTCCAGTTTAGTCATATCCTTGACTAGATATGGACTCCATGCTGGGGCTGCATACTCCAGGATTGGCCTGACATATGGGGTATACAAAGTTGTGAATGATTCTTTACACAAGTTTCTGAGTGCCGTTCGTATGTTGGCCAGCCTGGCATATGCCGCTGATGTTATCCTCTTGATATGGGCTGCAGGAGACTGGTCTGGCGTGATATCGACCCCCAAGTCTTTTTCTTTCTCTGACTCTTGAAGAATTTCCTCTCCCAGATGATACTTTGTATCTTGCCTCCTGCTCCCTACACCTATCTTTATTATATTACATTTGGTTGGGTTAACCTCTATCAACCATTTGTTCAACCATTCCTTGAGCTTGTCTAGGTCTTCTTGAAGCCTCAAACAGTCCTCTTCGGTCTTAATCCTTCTCATAATTTTGGCATCGTCCGCAAACATTGAGAGAAATGAATCTATACCCTCCGGGAGATCATTTACATATATCAGAAACAAGATAGGACCGAGTACAGAGCCCTGCGGGACTCAACTGGTGACTTCACGCCAATCGGAGGTCTCACTCCTCACCGTAACTCTCTGCATCCTATTGCTTAGGTACTCCCTTATCCACTGGAGCGCCCTACCAGTTACTCCTGCCTGTTTCTCCAGCTTATGTACCAGCCTCTTATGCGGTACTGTGTCAAAGGCTTTCCGACAATACAAGAAAATGCAGTCCGCCCAGCCCATCAACATTTTATGCGATACTGTGTCAAAGGCTTTCCGGTACTTCCAAAGGCTTTATGTGGTAGTGAGGTGGTGTGTGTGGTAGTGTTGTGGGTGTGTGTGGTAGTGTGGTGGGGTGTATGGTTGGGTGGTGGTGGGGGATGTGGTTGGATGTGTGGTGGGGTTGTGTAGTATTGTGATGGGTGTGTGGTAGTGTGGTGGGGGTGTGGTTGTGTGGTAGGGTGTGTAGTAGTGTGGTGGGGTTGTGTAGTATTGTGCTGGGGTGTGTGGTAGTGTGGTGGGGTGTGTGGTAATGTTGTGGGGTGTGGGGTAGTGTTTTTTTGTTATTATTATTATTATTTTCTACCACAGACGTGGCCATACATTTACAATGCTAACCAGCATATATACATTTTCTTCTGTCTTCCATGGACAGGGTTAGAGAAGTGTTAAACATATAGTTCAAGGGTTTATTGAACACTCAACCACAGAAGGTGATTCGGTGCTTTTAAAATGCTAAGCTAACCAACATACGTAAATACGTAGACACACAGATTTACGTATGCCTTACATAAAGTGTTTGATGTGTCTTTTACATAGTGTCATTAATGTACATTCACAAAGGTGAAATGTAATTCTGATCAGCTTCCATATATACTTTATACCCATACATATACATACACACACACATATACATACATATATACACACACACATGCATTTACATACATTTGTCTCATTTACTCTGACAGGGTGAGATAGCTGATGAAGAAACTAGTGTGCAATAAGCGCTTAATCACTGAAGGTGATGAAGGTGCTTTTACAAGCTCAGGTTATATGGTTACATCATATATATACATTGTATGATTGATATATTACATAGTCAATCTTGGATACAAGTCCAATATATCATCAAGTGTTCCAGTACTCATACAGTAATTACAGAGTTCAGCATACCTTAGCCCAGGAGGGCGAAAGTCAGTCAGTATGGGACATTCTACAATATAATTTTCAAGAGAGTGCATGTTTTCTCTTTCACAAAGTTGACACATTGTGTACTCGACATTTGGGTTTTGAGAAAGCTGCCAGATACGTCTATATCCCAGGCGTATTCTGGCCACTATAACATCACATTGCCGGGTTCTTGTACTATTAGTCCCATATGTGAATGTCTCCTCACGATATCTATCATAATATTTAATGCTACAACTTTCAGGTCTTTGTGAATTTGTTAGGTCGGTGAGATTTTCATTACATATTTGTTTAAGTATTCTCTTTGTCACTGCTAATGAAACACCCATATCAATTCCTACCACTGGTTTTCTGCAGGCTGCCTTAGCAAGCATATCAACAGTGTCATGCCTTGAGATGCCTACATGTGATGGTATCCATAGGAATTTAATCTCAAATCTGTTTTCTTTGGCAGCTAAAACATTCATTCGAATATCACTGACTATTTTCTGGGTGTCACTACTATGTGCGTTGCCAAGAGTGCATTCTGCGAGTCACAGTATATAAGTCCACTGCCTTTGTCTTTTAAAAATTCAGTGGAAAGGTATATGCCTGCAAGTTCGGTTTGAGTTGTACTTGCCCAGTCATTGACGCGCTTCATTGCTGTATTTACGAGAGAAGATTTTCAAATATGTTACATGCACTTCCGGTACATTGTCCACCTTCTTCTACAGAGCCGTCGGTATAGCACTGATACATATCGTTACCCATACTCTGAGTACTTTCAGTGATGCTTTTCAGTGTTAACTGTTTTAATAATGTAGTGTGCACACTATCTTTCTTGGGCGCATTTACAAAATCAACTGATAGATCCCAGTTATCCCATGGAGTAATTGGCTGATTAATCATTAGTCGAGTTGGGTACATATTTAATACTTTGATGGAGTTGGCTACCTTGTAGAACCAATATACATAATCAGATTTCGTTCTTCTTCTATAGACCTCAGGTGAGTGCAGCATATTAAAAAGTTTAGCTTGAAACTTCATGTGTTGTCTAGATCTACTCAATGCCTTCACGCCGAGAACTGTGCTAATAGACAAAATTCTCTCACTTATGGTAGGTAATTTTAACTCTGCTCTCATATTAATTATTCTCGTGGACTTTGGAGCCCCAAGGATGAGACGCATAGCTTCATTTTGCAAGGTTTCAAGAGATTTCAGCTCTTTGTCAGTATACAGTGTGAGATGTAGAGCATTGTAGTCAATCACAGACCGTATAAATGATACATAAAACATTCTAACAAGTCTCACGTTAAGTCCATGATTGACACCAACAAGGACCCGCAAGGCTTTAATCTCTCCCACAGTCTTATCTTGAGAGAAGAAAGGTACCCAGGGTCGTTAATTGGGACACCAAGGTATCTGTAAGACTCGCAGTTCTCAAGTGCTCGCCCATCTATATGATAATTGGCTGGTGGAATACCACATGGAATGAGGGCGCGAGTTTTCTGTACAGAGATAAGGAGGCCACATTCCTCAGCTCTAGTAGCAAAAGCGTCGAGCAGAACTTGCATTCTAGGCTCGGTGGCAGCCTGTAAACATATATCATCAGCATAACAAATGAGAGTGTCTTCATTATTAGTTGGAAGATCTTTAATAAATTTATGCATCAGAACGTTGAACAACAAGGGACTGAGGACCCCTCCTTGTGGAGTTCCCAGTTCAAAGTGTTTGCTCTCTGTGCTTTTAACACCGTTAAAGAAAACATATGCTGTTCGATTAGACAAATAGCCCTTTATCCATTTCAGTAATTTTCCTTGTATTCCCAGCTCAGCAAGCTGTTCCAGTATGATTTCTCTGTTTGCTGAATCAAAAGCTGCTGCTAGGTCGATGAAGACTGTTTGAGGGGAAGCTTCAATATGTGCGAAGTACTCAGCAAAACAGTGTTGTGTACTGAGCCCAGGTATAAATCCAAACAGTTGAGGTGACAGGTACCCTTGTATACGATACATGTGTCGGTTAAGAACAATACGTTCAAGCACTTTGCAAACACACGATGTTAGAGATATGGGTCTATAATTATCTGAGTGTGGTTTGGGGATGGGAACAATGACACTCTTTGTCCAAGCATCAGGTAATACTTCTTCACGTAAACTCATTCTGTACAACACTAATAGTGGATTACTAATAGTGGATTATACTCAGCAAAACAGTGTTGTGTACTGAGCCCAGGTATAAATCCAAACAGTTGAGGTGACAGGTACCCTTGTATACGATACATGTGTCGGTTAAGAACAATACGTTCAAGCACTTTGCAAACACACGATGTTAGAGATATGGGTCTATAATTATCTGAGTGTGGTTTGGGGATGGGAACAATGACACTCTTTGTCCAAGCATCAGGTAATACTTCTTCACGTAAATTCATTCTGTACAACACTAATAGTGGATTACCTGGTACGTGTGAGACTAATCTCAGTAGACTGTAAGTAATACCGTCCTCTCCAGGAGCAGTTGATTTTCCCATCTCTAGTACATGATTTAATTCCCATTCAGTTACATCATTAAAGTTCGACACGTCGATAGCTGTACAGGCAAGATTGATGGTTCGTTGTCTGTTGGGGCGTGTGTCATCAAGTTTGAGCTGTATGTTAATTGGGAGTGAGTCGTAGCTCGATGTTAGTGCCCAATGATCAAGGAGGATGTTTGCTTGTTCTAGTGGGCTGTGGTGAAGCGCTTTGGTTGGGCTGCTTCTAGAGATTTTTCGTATCTTTTCCCAAACTTCAAAAAGTGTTGTTTGCTCATTTATATTTTGTAGGAACTCTTCCCAATGTTCATTACGTATAACGTTGCTCATGTCTCTCACCTCTCTATTTGCAATTAGAAATTCATGCAAGTCACCTTGTGCTTTGGTTCGTTTGTACGTATCTCCAAGTTGCTTTACTCGTTCATGTTCTTTAACAAATACGGGGTCGAGGACCCACTTGGGTGGTGGTAGGTGTTGCCCATTTCTGCTAGGCTTACGACCTGTTCCCAAACACACCCATGTGTCATAGTAGGTAGTAATCGTATCAACGAGATCTCTGGAGAAGTCTTGTACATTCGTAATTGTGTAATCTTGATACCATTTTGATATACATGGTGTGTGTGGAAGTGTGGTGATGTGTGTGGTTGTGTGGTAGTATTATGGGGTTGTGTGGTAGTGTGGTGGAGCTCTGTGGTAGTGTGGTGGAGTGTGTGGTACTATGGTCGGGTGTGTGAGAGTATTGTGGGGTGAGTAGTATTGTACTCACCTAGTTGTACTCACCTAGTTGTGTTTGCGGGGGTTGAGCTCTGGCTCTTTGGTCCCGCCTCTCAACCGTCAATCAACAGGTGTACAGGTTCCTGAGCCTATTGGGCTCTATCATATCTACACTTGAAACTGTGTATGGAGTCAGCCTCCACCACATCCCTTCCTAATGCATTCCATTTGTCAACCACTCTGACACTAAAAAAGTTCTTTCTAATATCTTTGTGGCTCATTTGGGCACTCAGTTTCCACCTGTGTCCCCTAGTGCGTGTGCCCCTTTTGTTAAATAGCCTGTCTTTATCAACTCTGTCGATTCCCTTGAGAATCTTGAATGTGGTGATCGTGTCCCCCCTAACTCTTCTGTCTTCCAACGAAGTGAGGTTTAATTCCCGTAGTCTCTCCTCGTAGCTCATACCTCTCAGCTCGGGTACTAGTCTGTTGGCAAACCTTTGAACCTTTTCCAATTTAGTCTTATCCTTGACTAGATATGGACTCCATGCTGGAGCTGCATACTCCAGGATTGGCCTGACATTTGTGGTATACAAAGTTTTGAATGATTCTTTACACAAGTTTCTGAATGCCGTTCGTATGTTGGCCAGCCTGGCATATGCCGCTGATGTTATCTTCTTGATATGGGCTGCAGGAGACAGGTCTGGCGTGGCATCAACCCCAAAGTCTTTTTCTTTCTCTGGCTTCTGAAGAATTTCCTCTCCCAGATAATACCTTGTATCTGGCCTCCTGCTCCCTTCACCTATCTTCATTACATTACATTTAGTTGGGTTAAACTCTAACAACCATTTATTCGACTATTCCTTCAGCTTGTCTAGGTCATCTTGAAGCCTCAAACAGTCCTCTTCTGTCTTAATTCTTCTCATAATTTTGGCATCGTCCGCAACATTGAGAGAAATGAATCTATACCCTCCGGGAGATCATTAACATATTTCAAAAACAAGATAGGACCGAGTACAGAGCCCTGTGGGACTCCACTGGTGACTTCTCGCCAATCGAAGGTCTCACCCCTCACCGTAACTCTCTGCTTCCTACTGCTTAGGTACTCCCTTAACTATTGGAGCACCTTACCAGATACACCTGCCTTTCTCTCCAGCTTATTGTTATGATCTCAGCCTACAGGAGAAACGAGTCTCCCCATTGAGAGTTATTCAGCGAGCTTGACCTAACCGGAAGGTCTAGGAAATATGGAGGTGATAACACAGATGTAAAATAGTTTGTTGGATTTAAATAACAATTTGAGATTATGGGCAGTGAAGAAGAAAACAGATAAATGACTGGTTAGGAGATGTGGATAATTTGCTGGAGGCGTGAGGCTCGCTTCTGGAGGGCTTTGACCTCACTTGAGGCCAAACATCGTAGGGGGAAAGCCGCGCTCCGTTTGAGCTCCCCTCAGAAAGGAACCCCTAGAGAAGAACCCCTATCACCAAGAGAAGAGAAGTGTGCAGACGTCCCAGCTGTGGAATTGAGCTGGGGATGTGTGGTCTCAAGTCCTGGACGGCATGGAGTGTTTATTAAGCCGCCCAAAGACATTTTCGTGGGCTGTGGAAGTGCCCTGACCAGGCTCGTCAGAGGGAATACGCCCCTCGACGAGACAATCTGTGGTAAGCACGATTTAAGCCAGTTCATAGTGATTGCTTGTAGTTGGTCGTGTGCCCAGCGACAGTAGCAATGTTTATTGATGAGTTAGAAATGTTTTGGTAAGGCAGGAAGCCTAAATAAGAGAACAGAGATGAGAGAGACAGCTGGAGGGACGAGCAGCGCGTCCTCTCCCGTCGACCGCTTCAAGCCAACTGACTGAGGTGTGGCGGAGGAGAATGTGGAGGCCCGCAGGGCGAGGTGGAGCATGGACCCGCCCAACGGGGGAGTACACTCTTACAGTATGTAGAGGACAGATAGAGGTTTGAGGCAAACATATTGTGTGATTATTTTTGTTTATGTGTTAAAGGGGAAACATTTTTATTAGAGTGTCGTTGGGTTGCAGGTTTGTCTTTGGGGAAGAAGTTGCTGAGAACTTCGAAGCCAGCACAGAGGGAGTAATTGATGAGACTCCAAGGTAGTGGAGGAGAGGACCTCGAGCTGTGAGGAGAAGCAGTGAAGAGGAGTGTCACGTGCTTCTGTAGAGGTGGTGAAGCACCATAGTTGCACGAGGGAACTTCATGTTGTAGCAGCCAAGAGAGCTGTGGAGGAACCTAGCAGAAGGGTGAAGCACCGTAGTTGCTCAAGGAAAACATCATGGTAGCAGCCTGGAGGAGCTTCAGAGGATCCTGGTAGTTAAACCCGGATGAACCTGAAGATATCAGGGTAGTGAACTTCCAGATGTGGAAGGGAGGTTCTAAATGATTACTTGTAGGGAGGTAATCGAGTGTTTGGTTGTCATTAGCATGCAAGACGCAGTGAGAGGTGGGTGATTGTTTACATTCTTATGTCAAGGAGTGTTTTATCCTGAAGTTTAGAGTTACAATTGTAGGCTGGATTATCTACAGATATATGTGTTCTAGGACTGATAGGGTGATCGACTGATCATTATTGTGTATCAAGGAACATTTATACTGATATATTTATGTTATTGCAATCATATGCTGATTTTCCTTGTACATGTTCCTTGTCTATATATATATAGATATATATATATTCTCTTGCTGATAGTGCAACATTGTAATATAAGACTTGTCCTACTTGAGGAGGTTGGTAATATTAGGTGGTGAATCAGGAGATAGGATACCACTTGATAAGCTGATAATAGTTCTGATGGTGTTGGAGTGCAACCTGAATGTAATAGTATTGAGTATAGGATTCATTATTATTATATGTATGTATGTATTGTGTATGTGCTTTGTCCAGTAAATGTATTCCAATTTGCTGGTGTTTGCCCTTGTCCTAATGAGGCTTCCCAGGAAATAGTAAAGGAAGAGAGAGAGAGAGAAAGAGAAAGAACCAAGAACCACTGCTGTGGACAGGGTAGGACAGAAAACTAGTAAGTCAAAGGGGATTGAGGAGATCATATCACATAAGGAGAGAGTGGGGAGTCACAGTGGCTCGAGTGGGTGTGTGCACATGACAACGAGGCTAAGTTTTGGAGCCGCATCCCCTAAATGTATGACGTTGAGCCCCTCTCCAAGAGTCAGAAGCGCCTAGTGTGATCTCCTAGTGAGGTATAAGCACTCTACCGAGTTGTGGGTTGGGTTGTCCGTAAAGGAGGAACAACACGAAAACACCACCAACCCACACAACTATAATATTATGTACCAGCCTCTTATGCAGTACTGTGTCAAAGGCTTTCCAAAAATCCCAGAAAATGCAGTCCTCCCAGCCCTCTCTTTCTTGCTTAATCTTTGTCACCTGGTCGTAGAATTCTATTCAGCCAGTCAGGCAAGATTTACCCTCCCTGAACCCATGTTGGCGATTTGTCACGAAGTGCCTTCTCTCCAGATGTGACACCAGGTTTTTTCTCACGATCTTCTCCATGACCTTGCATGGTATACAAGTCAAGGTAGTAGTGTGGTGGGGTGTGTGTGGTAGTGTGGTGGAGTGTGTGGTAGTGTGGTGAGGTGTGTGGTAGTGTGGTGGGGTGTGTGGTAGTTTGGTGGGGTGTGTGGTGGTGGGGTGTGTGGTAGTGTGGTGGGTTGTGTAGTAGTGTTGTGGGGTTGTGTGGTAGTGAGGTGGGGTGTGTGGTTGGGTGTTTGGTAGTGTTGTTGGGTTGTGTAGTAGTGTGGTCGGGTTGTGTGGTGGGGTGTGTGGTAGTGTGGTGGGGTTGTGTGGTAGTGTGGTGGAGTTGTGTTGTAGTGTGGTGGGGTTGTGTGGTTGAGTGGTGGGGTTGTGTGTGGTGTGGTGGGGTTGTGTGGTGGGGTGTGTGGTGGGGTTGTGTGGTAGTGTGGTGGGGTTGTGTGTAGTGTGGTGAGGTTGTGTGGTAGTGTGGTGGGGTGTGTGGTAGTGTGGTGGGGTTGTGTCGTAGTGTGGTGGGGTTGTGTGTAGTGTGGTGGGGTTGTGTGGTAGTGTGGTGGGGTGTGTGGTAGTGTGGTGGGGTGTGTGGTAGTGTAGTGGAGTGTGTGGTAGTGTGGTGGGTTGTGTGGTAATGTTTCGGACATGACAATAGCACCACTGTCGCTCACGTCACAAATAATAAATTATCAAATAAGAATTGGAGAGATGTCGGATATTTTAATAGTGATATATTCTTAACAATTTTAACATGATCTTCCTCTCATAAATTTAGGGTGGAAAATAGTTTTGCATAATATGTAGAGTCGGTACACGTCACTAGTATATACAAATATTCATCTTTAACAGCATATTTCAATATCTTACATAAAGTACTGGAATAGTGATGGTTTATGTATAATACCAATTGTGGTATCTGTTGACAGGCAGGACAGCCCTTCACAGGGCAGCCACAGATGGTCACGACAACACTGTGAAGGTCCTCCTCGACGCTGGAGCAGACGTCAACGCTACAGATGAAGACGGTAAGAGTCACACTTATGGATCCCAAAATTATATAACACTCATGTCACACAACACACCACACTTGTCATGTGACAAAATGCAATATTTATATATTGTAATTTTACCAAAGAAGAGATATTGTAATTTTACCAAAGGAGAGAATGACTGTCTGTTTATAGTAGGAGGTCAAACTTTTCAAATAAAATATAGTCGTAAAGTATTCTGACCATTATTCACTGATTTTATGAAAATTAAGAGTAATTTCCTGCTGTGAATAATTTGGCCGTACTAGCATCAAACAGACAATTCTACCTCAGCGTCAACAGTTTCTCAAGCAACTGCTCTATACCAGAGTAAGGGTAACTATTGTTATTTAGTACTTCACACCACTGAGCTGCTCGCTGCCGACCACCCACACTTAGACTATTGTATTTTTTAGAAGAGACAGAGACACAGAGAAACTCAGAAACAGAAACACAGCTGGAGACAGAGAGAGGCAGAGACAAAGATAGAGGAAGAGAATGAAACAGACAGTAGGTAAAAGGATGGATGGATAGACGAATAGGCGCATGACTAAATAGATAAGCCATAGGAGCCGTGATGAGGGTTGGAAGCTATGTGCTGTGAGTTATCAGGCCCCCACTCTCTCTCTGTGATTTATTTCTGTGTTATAAATAGGTAAATATATGGATAGATAGGTAGACAGATGAATGGTTGGATGAAGGGATAAGTGGATGGATTTATAGATAGATAGGTAAAAAGTAGATGGATGGACAGAAAAATGGATGGATAGAGAGATGAATAGATGGATGGATGTATAGGTTTAGTGATGAAAAGATGGATGGATGTATAGGTAGAAAGATGATTAGACGAATAATTAGATGGATAGGTAGATGGAAATATAAGTGGATAGATAGATAGATAGATAGATGAATAGATAGAAGAATAGAAAAATAGCTGGATAGAAAAACAGATTGATTGATAGAAAACTTAATGGATATATTGCTTGAAGGATAGATGGCTGCACACATGGATGGAAAGAATGATAGGTGGATGGATAGATGATATATATATTTGAATAGATTGACAAAAAGATTGATAGATGATAAGGCAGATGGACAGATACACGAATAGACGTATGGAGAGAATGATAGATGGATAGATAGATATATGGATATATGGATGTCAAGATAGGTACATGGATGGATTGATGAATATATCTTAAATGAATTGATAGATTGTTGGTTAAATATATGGACAGGTAGACTGAGAGATCGATGATCTATAGATGATAGAAGAACATGAATAGCTAGATGGAAAGATAGATGGATGGATTGCTAGATGGAATGCTGGTTAAGTAGATGGAATGAATGATGTATAGATGATATATGGTACAGATATATATATGGATGGATTGATAGATGGATGGATTGATAGATGAATGCATAGATAAATAGAGATAGGTGGATAGATATATAGATGGAGAGATGGGAGACAGACAGACAGACCGAGACCACGATGGGTGACCCCTCTAGTACACACTATAAGAGAGAAGATTGTTTGTCTGTTCCAAGGTGGAGGCCACATGGTACTGGCTGGCCTCACCCAAACTGGCAGAGAGAATGGTTTGGTGAACGGGATGAACACTGGGGTGGTCGGGGTCGCCAGGAGTACAAAAGGAACAGCTTGCCAGTGACACATTCAGGCTCCTCATGAAGGTTTTTGGCACTGTCCGACAGTTGCACAGCTAAATATTTTCAAAACAATCATAAACAATCATATTAGTAATATGCTCCATTATTCACTGATTTCGGGAACATTAACAGAACGTTTAATTAATTGGCACATGCTTAAAAAAGATAATTTTTCCACAGCATGAAAGGTTTCTCAAGCGACCGATCTTTGTCATAGTAAGGGGTAACTACTCTTGTTAGGGATAGTTCACCCCCACTCACCACCCAATGCTCGAATTTGGTGGTGAGTGGGGGTGAACTTTCAAATGTTGTGTAGGGGAATAAATGATTTTACTTGAGCCTGGGAGAAATCAAAGAGTAAGGAATCAGCCTAGTACAAAAGACAAAATTTATATATATATATATATATATATATGTCCACCAACAATTTATAATTGAAACTAACCTCCACAGGAGGTAAGGTTCGTAATAGACACTCAACACGCAGACAACTATATTTTTTATCAGACAGACAGACACAGAGAGGCAGAGACAAAGACATCTAGTGACAGAGACAGACAGTAGAAAAATGGATGGATATATGGCTGGAAAGATGGATAGACAGATAAATAGATGGATGGGTTAGTGGTTCTCTAGGTAGAAGGATAGATGGACGAAAAGATAGATGGAATTATAGTTGGCATGATTAACGGATAGAAAAATAGTTAAGTTCATGGATAGATAGATGAATAGAAATCTAGTTGGAAAGATAGTTAGATAAATGAATAGAAAGCTAGTTGGAAACATTACTAGATAGATAGATAGATGGATTGATTAATGAATAGATGGATAGATTAATGAATAGATTAATAGATTGATGGATAGATGAATAGATTAATGTATAGATGGATAGATTAGTGGATAGAAAGCTAGATGCATAGATTAATGGAAATAAAACTAGATCGAAATATTAATGGAAATAAAACAAGATCGAAATATTAATGGATAAATGGATAGAAAGCTAGATGGATAAATTAATGGGTAGATAGCTGCAAAGATGGATGGATAAAGCGATGGATGCAAAGATTGATGTATGTATATAGATAAATGGACAGAGAGAAGGGTAGATGAATGGATTGATGGGTGCATAGATGGATGGATGTGTAGGTTGATGCATAGATATATAGATAGATGGATAGATCGATGGATACAGGGACCGACGGGTAGATAGAAGTATAGATAAATAGACCGATGAGTAGATGTATGGACAAACGGATTGATGTACAAGTGGACAGACAGAAATATAGATATAAGGATTTATGGATTGTTAGATGGGTTGATAGATGAATAGATACATTCTTAAATAGGCTGATGGTTAGATACCAGTTATATAGAAGAATAGATAGACTGAGATAGACGGACAGATAGATGGATATATTGATTGTTGGGGGAGTTGATGGAGAGATAAATGGATAGATGTATAGATGCACAGATTGATGGATAGATGGATGTACATAAGAATAGATTAATGTATATATAGATTAATGGATAGAAAAATAGAGAGATAGGTGGATAGATAGATAAATATAGAGATAGGTAAAAGTGTGAGGGATCTAGATCCCTCAGCTAGTTTTCCTAGTTTCTAGATTAGGCTAGTCACTCTAGAAACTGAAGCTTTCAAAATAACATATGCTTGTTGGGTGTTGAATGTAAGCTTATGTTATGGACTATCATTTGTGAGTAGTTAGATGTCTGTGATTGCTCTGTAGAGAGAATTACAGAGATTTTCCTGTTTCTGTGAAATAGGATGTGAGGTACTGGACTAAAACCTTTAGAGGTGGGGGGGAGAGTGGAGTGAACGTTGCCTTTCCCCCCCCCCACATGGGAGACATCACGCCACTCTCCTTAGGCCTCACCCTCCTTGTGACGTCACAGGACGCCCGAGGGTGACGGAGGCATATGATTGGGCTAGGCATGTGTGCTCCAAGCCTAGTTTTGGCGCGAAGAGCTATGGTTGGATCCGGCATGAGGAGCCGTGCCGGCTTCGAGCTGATTGGTCAAGACAAGGTAGGGAGAAGGTATGGGCATTTTGAGTTTCCCTAGCGCGGGAAATCGTCAATCTGAACAGGGTAGCAGGTGCACTAGGACGTGTCTGGGTGGAGGGGGGGGGGGAGTTTTCCCCCTCCACCCCGTTAATCGCGGACGTTACCGTGTTAACTAGCAGGGATGGCACCCCTGCTATCCCTGGTTGTGTCAAGGCCCAATTAGGTGAATTGGGGCCAAGGATTTACGGAAGAAACAGTAAAAAGCTAAAGAGACAGTTGACTGTGTTCACCCATGAGGCAGGCTGGCAGAGCCTCATGGTGTAACAGGTGGGTCGAGTATCCTGTCTAGTGGCAATGGACAATTGGTGTTGGGCAGTGTAAGTGAGTGTGATATTAGAGGCCCATATTGGACTTTGCATTCCGCCAGGCTGCGTCAGTGTGGGGACGCCGCCGGCCATTGTCACCCCAGTGTAGAACAAGGCAGATTCTAGCTTGATGGGGTTGTGATTTCCCAGCCGCGTGGGTACTCCTGTGGGCGGCAGCCTGCCAGCCTGAGGCACCCATGTGCGCGGCCGCCCGTGGCCACCCGTGGCCACCCACCCAGGCCACCCGCGCGGCTAAACCCCACCCCCACCCCGCCCGCCAGCTCAGCCGGTGGGGTGCTATGACGTCATGCGCTACCCGTGGCCACCCCAGGCAACCCAGCCACCTGCCCGCCCGCCGGCTACCACCACCCCATTCCCCCCGCCTCTCAGCTCGGGAAGGGCGCTGTGGCCACATGCCTTGGCCACATGCCTTGGCCACTTTCCCGGAACAGCCTAGGGCCACATCTTGTTGACGCATGAGGAGCAAGCAAGCTAAGTGTTGTCAGCTAGTGTGGTAGTGACTTGGGAAATGATGAAAAAACATGGGAAAGAGGGCAGTAGAAATGAGTACTATTACAGTGTGATGGGTACCGGTGGAAATTCACGGAAAGAGTTGTCTCAGAGCCTCGCCAGGCTAGAGAAGCAGCTGAGTGACAGCTGTCAGTAGGATCCAGGTGTGTGATAGGGCGGTACCTGGAGATAGATATTATACACGGGACCACACTGTATATATATAGTAGACTGACTAGAGTATGTGACCGGTCAGTGTAGAGATTTACCATATAAGTGATCCAGCCTGTCGATTCTATATATTCGTTCAGACTGGATTAATGCCTTAGAGTACCGTAAAATTATAATCATTAGAAGTAGTTAAGTACAATTACTTGGTGATATAATTTTCATTGATTATGTGAATGCCATTTCTATGTGTTCATTTGCATGTTTATGTACTGTGTTGTGTGGTGAGTCAGTAGATGGGATTGCTGACTGATTGCCTAATGATGTCATTAGCATGTGGGGTATGCTGACGGCATCATTATGTTGCAGGTTTGTGCAGTGTTGTTATCAGTTTATACGATATTATTGCCCCAGGAATTGTGTTGAGGGTTTAAGGGACCTCTAGGATTATTCAGGGGAATTCACAGTACTTAATGAGAGCAGGCAATTGATCGGTTAATTGCCTTGCTGAGGTAAGTGTGTGTGTTCACAGTAGTCCTTTGCAATCGGGTGCAAGATAAAGAGGGGGGCAGTAATATTAGTATACTTTTGTGTGTTGCACAACCGTGTGTCATTATTGTGTGGGCACAGTAATTAGCGAGTTGCAGTAGCCACAACCATATGTGGGCAGTGCTTTTATGATGTTGCATGCCATTGTAGTGTAACCTATGTAACGCTGGGGTTACTTTGTTTCTTTAAGTTGTGTTGAGGACTTAAGGATTCAGTGAGTTAATTAAGAAAGGGGTAATTAACTGGATAAGGGGTGCACACTTAGTATTGTGGAGTGAGTGAGGGCTGTTATGAGAGAAGTGTTGAGCTAGAGTGAGATACGTCTCGGGAGCAATTAATTGTCTGTGTGACAACTAATTGACCACTCTAGCTAATTATGTAATTAGCCTTCTCATCATGAATTCCCGTAGTGGGAGAGGATCTGTCAGAGTCTGTCAGTATTTGTGTTAACGTAATATGCTCGAGACTAATTACCTTTCAGGGGTATAGCAATTAGTGGCTCAGGTTAATTAGTGGAGTAATTAACTTTGGAGAGCTCCGATCACTCGGTAAAGCGAGGTCATGGAGCTAGCATAAATCGTTGTATTAATCATATCCTGTCTGAGGACAGTGGATTATTGGCACATCTTGTTAATTAGGGTAATTAACTCCTTTCCCGTGAATTCACAGTGTTTGATGAGACCTGCCAGGTTTTCACCCTTGGTGGTGGAGGCCTGGCGGTTTGCTCCCGCTTTTCCTTTTTCTATTGGACTCATGCTTAACTGCGGTGAGCAGACTTTAAACTTGTAGTCCACCTCCTAAGGGAGGTAGGTAGGCGTAGAGAAAAATCTCACAGCTGGCGCCCAACGTGGGGCTATGCAACTTGGGTTCGAGCCCATGAAGAGCAGTCTTGTTGATTTTTAAAGTAACATAAGATATCGTTGCAGAATATTGTGGAACAGTATTGTTGGAGGTATGTTTTGTGCACGGTTGTCACACTTAGGTACACACACACCACACACACTGTATGAAAGAGGTATTTCTTGGTAGATATGGGGAAATCTATCTGACTTTTTGTGGCTGCTAGCTTGTGGACATTGACACACTCATTGGTGAGGGTTGTCAGCTCAGCAGCAGGTGTCGTGGACACCCAACGAGCGTGCAACAGGGGTTGCAAGAGTGCACTCAGGATCTGCCTGAGGTGCAAGACACCACCTACCTGAGGGTAGAAGAAGCTTCTAGAAGTGACCTCAAGTGTGAGAGGTCTTATTGGACGACACTATAGTTGTCAAGGGTGTCATAGGGTGTAGTCGTTATTACACAGATGGATCTTAGTGGGAGGTAGCGCCACCAGAATAGGATCCGAGTAGACTTCTTTAGAAAAGGGAGTAATTCATCTGTAGTTAGACAGGTGATGGAATTTCTTGCCAGAGTGGGGACTGTACAACCCCAGGAAGAATTCATGGTAGTCACTAGAGAGGTTGAGCAGAGGCTCCCGTTTGCAGAGGTGACAGCAAGGCCGATTTCGAGCCTGAAGGTGAGAGCGCAGCAAGTCAGTGCTGGCTCAAGTGCAGATTGCAAGGAGGCAATCTCACACAGGGAAGGGAAGCCAAACCCACCCTAGTGCACTTAACCCGGTGACAAGGTATGAAGGTAAAGATGCCTAGCTTGGCAGTTCTGAGAAAGACGATTCGATGGATGCATACATCGATCGCCTTTTGAAGAAAGGCTGCCAATGCAAGATGGCAAAGGCCATTTTGGGCTGGTGATTTTCCATGGTTCAGATCCCCAGCAGCATAATGATTTTGTTCTTTAAGGATTGCCTTGGTAAAGGGTTATAGTAGATCTGCAGAGGGAATACTGATCACATTCCAAGTTAGATCCAGGGAGAAATTGACAAGAGAGTTTGACAGATGTCAAAAGTTTCGCTTGAGTCTTTGTTAGAGTAGCGAGACCTAGGAGAAGCAAGGGAGGGACCCCAAGCTCAGTAGGGGAGCATAGGTACTTGTAGAAGAGGGTTTTCTCCCAGATAGTTCAGTCGGTAGAGCAAGACCGGCTGGTGTTGAGCAATTGGACAGTGAGAGTGATCCTGTCAACTTGTTGCTAGGTCAGGTGGAGGACTGACAGTAAGTCCTTTGTAGGCTGAGGGGAGTGTAGAAGTGCTTCACCGGTAAGGCCACACCAATGTGTTGCTCATGTGTCCAGTATGACACAGACCGAGGATGGAAATGGGAGGTTCAGTGCTGGAAATGGTTGCGAGGTGTTGAACCGGCAAGGACCAGAGCTGGAGCCGAACATGTGCCACTCCAAGGTCGGGCAGCACCACCAGGGTGATCCGGTGGTAGTGCACAGAGACCCTCAGGCCAGGATGTATAGGAAACAGAGTTTCACACTCCACACTTGTTTAGCTAGTACACCTGTTGGGCAGGTGTGTGCAGAAAAACTAGCTGGTGTTTTGAATGTATTTTCCTTGCAGGAAAATATATTCTTTAGTGGGAGGTTGTGTGAGGGATCTAGATCCCTCAGCTAGTTTTCCTAGTTTCTAGATTAGGCTAGTCACTCTAGAAACTGAAGCTTTCAAAATAACATATGCTTGTTGGGTGTTGAATGAAAGTTTATGTTATGGACTATTATTTGTGAGTAGTTAGAAGTCTGCGATTGCTCTGTAGAGAGAATTACAGAGATTTTTCCTGTTTCTGTGAAATAGGATGTGAGGTACTGGACTAAAATCGTTAGAGGTGGGGGGGGGGAGAGTGGAGTGAACGTTGCCTTTCCCCCCCCACATGGGAGACATCACGCCACTCTCCTTAGGCCTCACCCTCCTTGTGACGTCACAGGACGCCCGAGGGTGACGGAGGCATATGATTGGGCTAGGCATGTGTGCTCCAAGCCTAGTTTTGGCGCGAAGAGCTATGGTTGGATCCGGCATGAGGAGCCGTGCCGGCTTCGAGCTGATTGGTCAAGACAAGGTAGGGAGAAGGTATGGGCATTTTGAGTTTCCCTAGCGCGGGAAATCGTCAATCTGAACAGGGTAGCAGGTGGACTAGGACGTGTCTGGGTGGAGGGGGAGGGAGTTTTCCCCCTCCACCCCGTTAATCGCGGACGTTACCGTGTTAACTAGCAGGGATGGCACCCCTGCTATCCCTGGTTGTGTCAAGGCCCAATTAGGTGAATTGGGGCCAAGGATTTACGGAAGAAACAGTAAAAAGCTAAAGAGACAGTTGACTGTGTTCACCCATGAGGCAGGCTGGCAGAGCCTCATGGTGTAACAGGTGGGTCGAGTATCCTGTCTAGTGGCAATGGACAATTGGTGTTGGGCAGTGTAAGTGAGTGTGATATTACAGGCCCATGTTGGACTTTGCATTCCGCCAGGCTGCGCCAGTGTGGGGACGCCGCCGGCCGTTGTCACCCCAGTGTAGAACAAGGCAGGTTCTAGCTTGATGGGGTTATGATTACCCAGCGCGTGGGTACTCCTGTGGGTGGCAGCCTTCCATCCTGAGGCACCCATGTGCGCGCCCGACCGTGGCCACCCACCCAGGCCACCCGCGCACCCAAACCCCACCCCCACCCCGCCCGCCAGCTCAGCCGGTGGGGTGCTATGACGTCATGCGCTACCCGTGGCCACCCCAGGCCACCCAGCCGCCTGCCCGCCCGCAGGCTACCACCACCCCATTCCCCCCCACCTGAGCTCGGGAGGGGCGCTGTGGCCACATGCCTTGGCCACATGCCTTGGCCACTTTCCCGGGACAGCCTAGGGCCACATCTTGTCGACGCATGAGGAGCAAGCAAGCTAAGTGTTGTCAGCTAGTGTGGTAGTGACTTGGGAAATGAGGAAAAAATAAGGGAAAGAGGGCAGTAGAAATGAGTACTATTACAGTGTGAGGGGTACCGGTGGAAATTCATGGAAAGAGTTGTCTCAGAGCCACGCCAGGCTAGAGAAGCAGCTGAATGACAGCTGTCAGTAGGATCCAGGTGTGTGATAGGGCGGTACCTGGAGATAGATATTATACACGGGACCACACTGTATATATATAGTAGACTGACTAGAGTATGTGACCGGTCAGTGTAGAGATTTACCATAGTGATATAATTACATGGTGATATAATTTTCATTGATTATGTGAATGCCATTTCTATGTGTTAATTTGCATGTTTATGTACTGTGTTGTGTGGTGAGTCAGTAGATGTGATTGCTGACTGATTGCCTAATGATGTCATTAGCATGTGGGGTATGCTGACGGCATCATTATGTTGCAGGTTTGTGCAGTGTTGTTATCAGTTTATACGATATTATTGCCCCAGGAACTGTGTTGATGGTTTAAGGGACCTCTAGGATTATTCAGGGGAATTCACAGTACTTAATGAGAGCAGGCAATTGATGGGTTAATTGCCTTGCTGAGGTAAGTGTGTGTGTTCACAGTAGTCCTTTGCAATCGGGTGCAAGATAAAGAGGGGGGCAGTAATATTAGTATACTCTTGTGTGATGCACAACCGCGTGTCATTATTGTGTGGGCACAGTAATTAGCGAGTTGCAGTAGCCGCAACCATATGTGGGCAGTGCTTTTATGATGTTGCATGCCATGGTAGTGTGACCTATGTAACGCTGGGGTTACTTTGTTTCTTTAAGTTGTGTTGAGGACTTAAGGATTCAGTGAGTTAATTAAGTAAGGGGTAATTAATTGGATAAGGGGTGCACACTTAGTATTGTGGAGTGAGTGAGGGCTGTTATGAGAGAACAGTGTTGAGCTAGAGTGAGATACGTCTCGGGAGCAATTAATTGTCCGTGTGACAACTAATTGACCACTCTAGCTAATTATGTAATTAGCCTTCTCATCATGAATTCACATAGTGGGAGAGGATCTGTCAGAGTCTGTCAGTATTTGTGTTAACGTAATATGCTCGAGACTAATTACCGTTCAGGGGTATAGCAATTAGTGGCTCAGGTTAATTAGTGGAGTAATTAACATTGGAGAGCTCCGATGACTCGGTAAAGCGAGGTCATGGAGCTAGCATAAATCGTTGTATTAATCATATCCTGTCTGAGGACAGTGAATTATTGGCACATCTTGTTAATTAGGGAAATTAACTCCTTTCCTGTGAATTCACAGTGTTTGATGAGACCTGCTTAGGCAGTGCGGAGTGAGACGTATTTATGGATGATTAATTATCGGTCCTGGTGACAGTTAATTAATTGCTCAGAAGTAATTAGGGACTTAATTAGGGTAATTAACACTCACTAGTAATTTTTTGACACAGACTGTTGAGAAGCGACCAAGTTAGGGTAGGCTTAGTTAACGTAACTCAATGGGGATGTAATTAGTGGTCCGTTTGACCTTAATTGAGAATTACTCACTGAATACTTGCAAGGAGTCAAGTGTGATGTAATATATGTTTGAGTTATTGTTAACAAGAGAGAGACAAGTGTTAAAGATTAACGTAGAGTATCATCATGTTGTTGTCTAGTGTGAGACAATTGTTTGTGATTACCGTAGTACTTTGTTGCTGACTGCTGCGATCAGTCAATTAACGTAATTAATCACTTATGGCAATTTCCTTTGGTTGTCGTCTGGTGACGAGAGTAGAGTCATCTAGAGATCTGTGGAGCTGTGTCCCAGAATCCCGCCTTGCCTGTCTTTGTTACTGTTTACAACAGGGCAACTTCTTGTAGGGAGTTGCAAAGAGTGTTCACACTGGGTTGTGATAGGGGGGGGGGGCGGGTCACTGTTGGACTACCCCTTCTAGTTACATGGGTCTCTCCAGGGGGGCGGGAGGACCCCTAAGTTTGTGATTACAGTAGCTGTCAGGGAAACCGAGACACTATTGATTGCCTGCTTGTGTCTTTCTCTTCAGTGGATATCTTTCATTTGTTCAGTTAGTTCATGTTGTCAGCCCGAAGTGTCAGCAAGATGGAGCCTGCTGTCACTTCTCGAGGGGCTGTTGAATAGCTGTGTTGCAAATGCCACTTGATGTACAATAACGTAACCATTCGCTGTGGTGTAACTTAGTCTGTGATATTTTTCTTTGTTTTGCAATATTGCGTCATCAGTGGGCACACCTGTGTTCAGGTTAGTTCAGTATGCAGCCTCACAGCAAGGGTTGCTATTTAGCTGTTTGTTATCGTGCCACTGGATGGATATTAAAGTACCGTAAACTCGGTAATGTAGTAGTTAGTCTCTTGTTATTAATAAATTGTTATGTTATAGAAAACGGTCTTTGATGTCAACCCTTCAACCATATTATTCCACCATATTTCTGCATATTAATTAATGTTGATGTGATCTTGATAAGGCGGCTGTTCTTGGGAATTCGAATTCCAATTCATAGCGCCACATCAAATATAAATATTTGATTGTGAGAACCCGTCGGTTACCCTTTATTAGTTTTAACGTCCTGTTTAACTAGGAGGAGCCAGCGGCCTATTGTGGACAGGTTTTCACCCTTGGTGGTGGAGGCCTGGCGGTTTGCTCCCGCTTTTCCTTTTTCTATTGGACTCATGCTTAACTGCCGTGAGCAGACTTTAAACTTGTAGTCCACCTCCTAAGGGAGGTAGGCGTAGAGAAAAATCTCACAAGAAGGATAGATAGATAGAC